>NC_041391.1:647129758-647153467 GCF_002162155.2 Triticum dicoccoides | reverse complement strand
GCGGCGCGATGCGGGATCGCGCTACAGGGCACGGGCGAGGCTGTGCTTGGGCTCGTTGGAGAGCCCTTGCTCCCGCGCATCGAATGGTGGTGGTGGCCGTGCCGGAGGTGGCCGGAATCGACGGCGGCGAGCTCGGCTGCGGCCGCCGGGGTTCGGTCGTGCACGGGAACGGGGTTGGAGCTCGAAGGCGAGCTAAGCGAGGCGCTAGGGATGCTCTACGGGGCCTTACGAACCTGTTGGACTCGCCGGGGTGACCAAATGGTCACCGGAGCTGCGTCGACGGCGAGCTCGGCAACGGCGGAGGTTCGGCCGTGGTGGGGAGGAGGCTACGGTGAGGGAACGAGGGGGAGAAGAGGGGGAAACGGTGGCGTAGCTCACCGCGGTTGCAGTGGGCGTCGAAGCGGGCTCGGGGACGCGCTGGAGACGACGAATCGACGGCAACGGTGGTCGGAGCCCGAGGAGGGGAACGGCGACGTGGCGGCGATGCAGGGCTTCCGGAGACCCGTGGAGCGGTGGGGAGGAAGAGGAGGTCGAGGCGGAGCCGCTGAGCTAGTCGGGGGAGCGAGGGGTGGCCGGAGACGGCTGCTATGGCGAACGGCGGCGAGGGTGGTGTTCGGCCGTGTGAGAGAGAGAGCGAGGGAGAGGAGGGAGGAGCCGAGGGAGAGTGAGAGAGAGCAGGGGGGAGGCGTGGCGTCGTCCGGGGCATCGAGCGAGGAGGGGAGGGCAGGCAGGCAGGGAGAGAGGTGGCGTGGCGCGGTGGCGCACGCGCGCGCCGGCCACACTCCCCTCCCTCTGTCGAGGACGAAGACGACAGAGAAGGGAGGCGGGCTGGGCCGCGTGCTGGCTGGGCCGGCCAGCTGGCTGGGCTGCACAGGGAGGAGCCCAGGTAAGTTCCTCCTGTTATTTATTTTCCTTTTTCTAATTTCTGACATTTGTTTTGATTTAAATAAAATATTAAATCATTTATTTAACTTATGCCAATTTTTGCAGGAGCTAGATATATTATTCCAGAGCTCCTTTATAATTGGCATAATATTTGGACATATATTAATATATATAATTAATATATTTCCAATGCAAATATGTATGCATTAATTCCAAATGCCCAAAATAAATACCTATGAGCTCTTAAAAATATTGGTTTGATTTTTATCTCTGTCCAATATTTTCAGAGAGCAACATGAGCATTTTCTTGGACCTTTTTTGGAGAAGTTTTTATTTAGGCCATTTTTAAAAAATGATTCTGAGGGTTTCACAAATCCCCATTTCAAATTAAATGGAAATTTAAACATGATGCACACACTCTAATGCATGACTAGCTAGGGTGTGACATCATTATACCTGGGGGCTTCTTTACCAGAAGCTTAATTATAAGGGCCTCATGCCCAGCACATGTGTCAAGCCTCCACATGTACCTTTTATTCATCATTATATGCATCGATATGACTTAAGTTTTGGCCAAGCTGGGTTGCCTGGCTCCTGTGCTTACCCCTACGTTCCCGATAGTTCGGCTAGGAGGTAAAGGGAGCACCTCTGCGATTGTTACTGCCGGGTCAGCCGGATGTGTACCTCAGACTGGGTGAAGCCGAAAGCTAGCGTTCTTAAGGGAATATTCGGTCGGTGACTTAAAAGATGGTTTTTTATCCACTTATTTATCTTCCCCCAGATGTTTTTCTGCTTTTTTTTCGGAGTTCGGACATGCACTTTAGGGCATGCCACCCCCAGAGGAAAGGAACCCTTAACGGAACTATTCTCCCTGGAAGATGTTTCTTACTACCCATGTAATATAACATAACTAGTTGGGCACTTGTCTGATAAAGCACTAATGACCCCTACGCCTGGTCTCCATGCATACCTTGGTTGTTTCATAACCGAGAAGGTATTCGGACACACTCCGGACTCTAGGGTCCCGAGGTCGAAGCGAAAAGGTCGGCAAAGACAAACGATCTACAATCCGGCTAGAAGGCATTTTATATGTCATTTTATAATACATTGTCAAATCGACTGATTGTATTCTTCCTCAATCCCGTCTAACAGGTTGGGAAAATTTAGCGACCAACTCTACTTGGCCGTATACTAAACTCACAGGGATCTCCTTCCCATCGGGCCCCATAGGTCCGACCTCGGCCATGTGGTTGGGATCCGCCTTCTTGTACCGCGTCTTTACCATGGCCCAGGCCTCCCTGGCACCTTGGCGGCATGCCGAAATCTTCCATAAATGGAAGCGCTGCCGCACTCCCTGAAGCTTCTCCGCAAGCTCCCCAAGGCCCTCGGGTAAGGAGAAGGCTGGCCATAAAGCCTGGATGACGCCGCTCATTGCCTGCCGAACTCGTTCGATCAGTTGCAACAATTCGGGAAGTTGATCACCCGTTGATACGGGCATCTGCTCCGCAGGGCGACCTGTGAGCATACCTGCAGACATATTCTGTCAAATCGACTTCCTCGCCGAACTCTTCTTTTCAAAGGAGTTCGCTCAAGCACTTACTATATATGCCGCGACGAAGCCGCTGATTCTCCTTAACGGAGCTCGACAGCTCGGCCCGAACGCCTTTCAGCTCTTCTCTAAGCTGGGCATGGGAATCCTGGAGCTTGTTCCTTTCATGCTGCACCTTATGCAGCACCCTCTCGCCGGCCTTCAGTTGGCGCAGAAGTTCCTGCCTGTCCGGATCTTGTCCGGCAGCACCTGCAACGTCGTTTTTTAGACTTGCGCAAAAGGCCAAATGCTACTTATCTTTCTAAAATAATGTGTTACCAGGAGGGGTCCCTGCGTTTCCTCCTGCGCCAGAGAGTGCGGCCTCAAGTTGGGCCTTCCACTCCTGCAGCTCCTGAGACAGTTGGTTATTCTTCTCGGTAAGATCCTACGTTTCATATGATCCTTAAGTCAGTTAATATAACTTCTTTAAGTCTCGGGGGCTACTAGCATATACAACTATTAAATTCTCTTACCCTTATGTCTTTTACATACTGCTCCGTGGCTTTGGTAAAACCATCTTGAGCAGCACGAAGGTGCGTGTCCCCCGCGTTAAAGGCATTCAACGCCTCGGGGGAGAAGCACGCGTCACGAAATACTGTCCGGCGGCGCCTGTGATTCATGGCACTCTCCACCTCAGACTTGGTGGCGGACAGTCTGTCGGCATCCTCTGTCGGAGGAACGTCCAGCTCGCGCCTTGCGCACGCCTCCCCCTCCAGACCAAGTGCTGGAGCCTGGCTGGTAGAGGTTGGATTGGCAACCTTCACGCCCGCAGTCCGGCGGGCGCTTTTTTCCCTACAAAAGTCATGAGCACTCAAACGCTTCCTAGGAACGTTGCTCTAAATAATGAATTGTGAGCTACACCTTTGCAGCGATGTTTCAGTCCGCGCCACGCTCCTATTCCGCCTACTGGTCCGGACTGGCCGTTGTTGGTCAGCCACCGCGGGCTCGGCTTCTTGCCCTAGGGGCGCCTCCTGCATGGTGCCATCATATACGGTGGTCAGAAATAAGCAAGGAAGGAATGACGGTGTCAGGACTTCGGTCGCTATCACCTGGGAAGCCGGATATAGTCCGGGATAGTCGACCGTGATGGCGACTAAGGCATTGTCCATGCTGAGCTGGTGGAACACCCCGTCGGTTAGCTCCACCTTTATGTTCGGATCCTCTTCGGAGGCCGGATCCCGGGATCTCTCTGGATCCTCGGGTTGCGGAGCTAGACTTAGCATGTCCTCCACGATCCAGCGCAGCTCCTGCATCGAAAGAAGAACACAATATAAGAAACTTAAGTTTCAAAAAGCATGGGTCGGGCACGCAGAGTGTTCGCTTACCCAAGGCCGGGTATTATTCATGGAGAACCCATTTAACGAGTTCATCCGAAGGAAATCCTCCTTCTCCCCCTTATACAGGCCGGACAGGATCGTCACCAGGTCTTCAACCGAATCCGGCCCTTTACGGCCATGACGGGTGGCATCGTCCTCCCCGTTGAAATCCCACATGGGGTGGCCCCTGTATTGTAGTGGCTGCACCCCCCGCATAATGCATGTTGCCATGACTCCAATCATGGTCAACCCGGAATGGGCTAGTAACCTTATTCGGCCCATCAAATAATGGACGCTCTTGTCTTCCTCCAGTTGGGGGCTCCGCGGACGCCAACTAAGGCGTTTCTTTAGAGGAGCATTGCTGAACTCCGGGAGGCCGATCCGAACAGGGTCCGGCAGCGGAGCATCTTCTATATAAAACCATCCCGAAGGCCAGTCTTCGGATGCCTTCTAAGGGGTTCTGGATGGATATCCGGTCCCGGCAATATGCCATATTTCAGCGCCGCCCACTTGATACATGGAACCCTCGTGAGAGCGGGGTACAAGGCAGAACAACCTCTTCCACAGCGCAAAATGGGGCTCGACGCCCAGGAATAGTTCGCAAAGAGCTACGTAACCCGCAATGTGCAGGATTGAGGCGGGCGTGAGGTGATGAAGCTGGAGTCCGTAGAACTCCAGGAGCCCGCGGAGGAATGGATGTACAGGAAATCCGAGCCCCCTTATCAGATAGGGGACGAAGCATACCCGCTCCCCTTTGTTGGGACTTGGGGTAACCTCCGCTTGCTTCCCACCTTTGTAGGTGGCCAGCCCGGCTCGAACCGGAACCATAAAGGCCGGAGGAAGATATCCCCCAGCTTGGAGCTTCACCAGCTCGTTGTGCGGAACAGAGCATCTCCTCCAATCTCCTGGCAAAGGGCTGGGAGCGCGAGAAGAGGAGCTGTGTTGACGGTCCATGATGGAATGGATTCTTGGTCGAAAGCGCTCTGATGAGTATTTGCGGGAGGAAGATGGCGATTTGGATCTGGATTCTTGCCTCCCTTATAGGCAGATTATTCGCACAACTAGGGGGTAAAACATAAAAGACACCCTGGCTTTTCGCACTCGCGCGACGCGTGGAGGAAGGCCATTATTGGGCGTGGAAGCCAAGACACACAACATTGATGAGGAAGCCGGACACTGTTCGGCAGGTACGTAGAACTTGAAGGAGAACCCGCCTTGCAACGCCGGAGACTACACACACGCTGGACTTATCATCATTGAAGCCTGGTTCGGGGGCTACTGAGGGAGTCCCGGATTAGGGGGTGTCCGGATAGCCGGACTACCATCGTCGGCCGAACTATCATCGGCCGTACTATCATCATCATCGACCGGACTCGAAGACTATGAAGATACAAGATTGAAGACTTCGTCCTGTGTCCGGATTGGACTTTCCTTGGCGTGGAAGGCAAGCTTGGCGATACGGATATGTAGATCTCCTACTATTGTAACCGACTCTATGTAACCCTAGCCCTCTCCGGTGTCTATATAAACCGGATGGCTCTAGTCCGTAGGACACAACAACAACCATTACAATCATACCATAGGCTAGCTTCTAGGGTTTAGCCTCCTTGATCTCGTGGTAGATCCACTCTTGTAAACATCCACAATATCAATATTAATCAAGCAGGACGTAGGGTTTTACCTCCATCAAGAGGGCCCGAACTTGGGTAAAACATCGTGTCCCTTGTCTCCTGTTACCATCCGCCTAGACGCACAGTTCGGGACCCCCTACCCGAGATCCACCGGTTTTGACACCGACAATGAGTGCTTGCGGAAGGAGGATGATGTGATTTGGATCTGGATCCTCGCCTCTCTTATAGGCAGCTTATTTGCGCAACTAGGGGGTAAAACATAAAAATACCCTGGCTTTTCGCATTCGTGCGACGCGTGGGAGAAGACCATTATTGGACGCGGAAGCCAAGGAGCGGTGCATTTATGAAGCAACCGGACACTATCCGGCAAACACATGGAGCATGAAGAAGAACCTGCCTTGCAAACACCAAAGACAACATACGCGCCGGATTCGTCGTTATTGAAGCCTGGTTCGGGGGCTACTTGTCCCGGACTAGGGGGTGTCCGGATAGCCGAACTATCATCATCGGCCGGACTCCAAGACTATGAAGATACAAGATTGAAGACTTCGTCCCGTGTCCGGATGGGACCTTCCTTGGCGTGGAAGGCAAGCTTGGCGATACGGATATGTAGATCTCCTACCTTTGTAACCGACTCTGTGTAACCCTAGCCCTCTCCGGTGTCTATATAAACTGGATGGCCTTAGTCCATAGGACGAACAACAATCATACCATAGGCTAGCTTCTAGGGTTTAGCCTCCTTGATCTCGTGGTAGATCTACTCTTGTAACCCACATCATCAATATTAATCAAGCAGGACGTAGGGTTTTACCTCCATCAAGAGGGCCCGAACCTGGGTAAAAACATCGTGTCCCTTGTCTCCTGTTACCATCCTCCTAGACGCACAGTTGGGGACCCCCTACCCGAGATCCGCCGGTTTTGACACCGACAACCTCCGTCCTGCCGCTCTGCTGGTCTCGGTCTAATTGCACTGATATGGAAACCTTTGCTTGATGCCTCGATACTCCGCGCCTGCGCTTGCCCCCTTTGCCCAAAGAGGAAACGAGGACACTGCGCAGGCTGGCGCCCACCTGGTCTTGATCGTCATGGCTTGCATCATGAGCACCTTGCGAGGTACCCCTTGCCTTGATCTCTCCGCCTCCTCATGAGCCTGCCTGGTGAGGTTGCCCCTGAGGAGGCCTTGTGTCGTCCGCCCTGCGAGGCTTGGCCCCTCGCGAGGGTCTTGAACTTGGGTTGATGAAGATGGGCCGTACTTGGCCACTGCTGAGCCACCCCGCAGGCTGCAGGCATGCAAGTCTGGGGACCCCCATTCCCAAAACGCCGACAATGGTGCAAGGTGTGGACGACCCTACTATTCTGGAAACAATGGCCTGCAGAGAAGATCTATGCACACCCGAGGACCTTCTTCTCCAGCAGTTTGTTGTGGCTTCTGACGCGAAGTAGGTGATCACTGACATCCAGCAGGGAAGCATAGGAAAAGATGCGACAATCATCAAAGAAATTGTAGCTATAAGTACTTCTTTTTCTTGTAATTTTGCTTATGAAGGAAGGAACAATAATGTAGAGGCTTATAAGTTAGCAAGGTTTGCTTTGAACTTAGCTCCGGGGCGTCATGTGTGGTTTGGCCAACCTCGTGACGTACGTGTTATTCCACATTCTGTGGACTTTGATCAATAAAGAGTGGGCCATTACTCAAAAAAAAACAATGCCGCATCTTCCACGACTGATGTTCGTTCCCGTCCGAGACCTCGCCGTCATTCTTCCCCTTGGTTCGCTCGTTGTGCCCGCCGCTGTCTGGCATTGTCAACATTGTCAACAACCAAGAGGAATCTGGAGATGACTGTACGTGGAGAGGCTGACAGTAGGGACCCACCAGGGTCATTGCACTATGCAAGCAGGTGCCTCATTATTACAAGCCAAAAAAAATACTTCCTCCTAATTGTTTGACAAGTAGGTCCCACATCATTGTCAATGTAGTCAATAAACAAGAAAATTACACAATGAGCGGATAACACCAGGGACCTAGCAGATCGCCCCAGTTGTTTTTTAATTTCAGAGACGGAGCTCAACTGCGTGCTGTGCGGGGGCTGTGGCCCGTCTGGCCCACGCTTACGCTTTTATTTAAGCACATGACGAGCCTAGTTGATATCTTTTCTCTTTCTAAAAATGGCTAGCCCAGTTCTTTTTTTAGAGAATACCAAAACCGAGGCCTACTTGATTTTCTCAGCCCTGCTGGGCTGCAAATCTTTCAAGACGAGGAGAGATGTAACTAGTAATAAATGGGCTTCCCCAGAAAATGGGCTATAAGTTGTAAGAAATGGGCTGTAAATTTTTAAACCAAAGCCAACCGGCAATTACATTAAAATATCATTTTTTCTAGATTTCTCTACTCTCTACTCTTATAAAAATCAAAGCCACCTGGCAATTACATTAAAATATTGTCTTTTCTCCCACAAGATAAACTACTCATACAAATGCATCTTCATGTTCCGTGCAACGCACGAGCATCTTGCTAGTTAAGATTTTAAATTTCATTCATTTTTTCTATGGAGAATTCATTTTTGAATTTTATTTTGATATAATTTTTTAAAAATTATTTTTAACGTGACTCGAAATTTTGAGTTCGGACCCCATCGAAATATGCAAAATTTCGTTGAATTTTTTAGCAGTGCCCAAAATATATGCTCTGTAATACTAATAAAAAAACATGGGCTTAAAAAATCCTTAAGAATTAGCAAATGGGCTATAATTTATTGAAAATAATGGCAAATGGGTTGTATGCTGTTTTCCACATATTTGGAGGCTAACTTCTGGGCCTACTATGTTGATGATGACGCTGTCCTAATTTTTTTTGAAGCTTACGCAAGGCTTTGCCAACTTAGTGAACATAGAGTAGTGATTGTTGGATGTCCATCCAACGGCCTCCGTGCTTCTTCAATCTCTAATCTTCCTGCTCCAGCCACCCAAACCAGCGCCAGCGGGACTGCCTGCTCCCTCCTCCCGTGGCTGGTTGTGCTGCCACCAGACCATCCCTCTACCCACCCGCACATCCTGTTATTTTCCGGCGACGTCAGCCTCACCCCGCAGCCGACCAGTCAGCGCTTGTACTCCCCTCAGCATGGGCATCCACTGCGGTGGCTTCACCGGCTCCGGGTCGTTCCCTTCCTGGGCCTCGCGCTCGTCCACCGCGTTTGTGCTCTCGGCACGGCGAGGTCAACATGGTCAACATACAACATCCATTGGAAGAGGCTGACAGTAGGGCCCCACACATGGAAATGCCTCCTTATTACACGCAAAATGATGATTCCTCCACCCGACAGCTGGGACCCACCGGAAGGGCCTCTATATTTCGCAAAAAGAAAAAATGTCCCCCCTGCTGACAGCTCGAACCCGCAAGCTGTATCTTCGCATGGAAGGAAGTGCCTCCTTATTACGCACAAAAAATGAATATTACCCCTGCTAGCTGGGACCCACCATGGTGTGATGCTAACTTCTGGGCCTACTAAGTTGACGGGGATGGAGGGCTTTGTCAACTTAGTCAATATGAATGATTCTAGCTCTAGTGACCGTACAATGTCCATCCAACGGTCGTAGTGCTTCTTCAACCTCTAGTCTTCTTGATCCAGCTGCCCAGAGCAGCGTCGGTCGTGCCGCCTACTCCTGCCTCCCGTGGTCGGCTGTGCTGCCGCGGAGGCATCACTGCCCCCGACTACGCCCACTGCTGGCCAGGCCCTGCAGCGATGGCAGCCTCACAACCGAGCCGAACCAGTGAACCCTCGTACTCCTCTCCGTGTGGGCTTCCACTGCCGCGTCTTCCCCGGCTCCGCATCGTCCCCTTCCTAGTCCTCGCTGTCGTCCACCGCCCTAGTGCTCTCAGCGCGGTGTAGTCAACATGGTCAAGGAAGGACTTCCATCGGAAAAGTACTATACGTGGAGGGGCTTACAGCTGGGTCCATGGCCGCAGCAAGGAAATGCCTCCTTATTACGCGCAAAATAATGATTCCTCCACCTGACAGCAGGGACCCACCGGACGGGACACCATATTTTGCAAAAAAAATGTTTCCCCCCTGACTGCTGGGACCCAGCAGCTACATCTTCGCACCCAAGGAAGTGCCTCCATATTACGGGCAAAAAAATGATTCGCCCCCTGACTGCTGGTACCCACCAGCTACATCTTCGCACGCAAGGAAGTGCCTGATAGTCGGGACCCACCCGGTCGAAGCATACGTAGCGTTGTAATTCTGGTCGCGAACGTGTGCATACATACTGATCGATCGGTCTGTATGCAGGCTACATCAATGAACCGTGGCTGTGTAAGGAAGGGCACGTGTGGTAGTAGAGGGGCGCACGTGTGGCAGTAGAGGCGCGCAGGTAGGATGTACATGTACGTACATCGGCCAGGGTGCAAGAAAGTAAATACGGCCACGTAAGTAGATACGGGCGGGGTCTTGAACGCCACGTAAGTAGATACGGGCCAGGGCTCGTGTACATGGCTGTGGCTGGGTCGGAACCTAGAAACTGCGTCGTTGTCGTGTTCTTGGAGAGGTAATAGAATGTGTCGTGTTCATTGGGAGGCAACGGAACGGGTGCTGTTCATCGGGAGCCAACCGGCTTGGACGGAACAGGCGATGGAAACGAGGCCTAGCATTCCACAGAACGGAGGAAACGACCTTGTGTTCGACCGGCCACGGTGGAAACAGGATCCTATTCATCGGGAGGGGTCTGGCGTATCGCAAAACGGAGGAAACGGACTTCTGTTGGAACTCCTATGGTCAAAACAGGGTCATGTTGATCGGGAGGGGTGTGGCGAACCACAAAACGGAGGAAAACAGACTTGTGTTGGAGCGCTACGGTCGAAACAGGGGTTGTCGGAGTAATGGGCCACAGGTAGGCTCACCCGAGTCCCTGGATTTATCAAGACTTTGGGCCAGCTCCGCCTAGCTGGACCACAAGCTGAAGCTCCGCCCTCTGGGGCCGGCTGGCTCAGCGGCCGGCTGCCAGAGGGCGGCCGACCCAAGTCTACGGCGCTCTGAGTGACCGGCTCCTGACGGCCGCGCTCCAAAGAGGGCGGCAATGGGCAGGCGGCCACCTCACAACTACGGTGCGCCGAGCCCCCATCGAGAGTACAAGTCAGAGCATGGCTACAGTGAAGCACGTCGCCTCCAACGCTCGAGACAGGCGTGGCTACAGTGCTCCATATAGACGGAGATCTTCGCACGACGGGGCACTGTGCCGTATCTCCCCTGACGTCGCTCCGGGCAGGCGGAGCCCTGTTCCCCACGACGGCCTATCGGTACGGCCTACCAGAGGTGGGCCCTATCGGGCAGTGACCTCAAGGAAGACGGCGGAAGCTCAACCAGACGGATTCGAGAGGGGCCGGCCTCCAGCAGGCGGCCGTCCCTTGCCCTGAGGCGAGCACACCATTAAGCTGATAAGACCAGGTGTGGCTACAGTGGCCTCCCACCAGGCGGCGGGACTGTAGCCACACTAAGATGACCAGGCCCCCGTCACCAACAACACGGCTACAGTAAGCAGCCACCAACCAGTCGGCGGGGCCTACCAGGCGGCGGGCCCCAACGGTCGGTGGAGAAGCCGGAGGCTGGAGACACTGACAGCCGGGCCCAGCACCCGAACGAATTACTATTGTGCCCCTGGGGGTAGGCCTATATAAACCCCCAGACCACCCATGCAAATGTTTCCCGCTCCATTAGAACTAGCCACTCCCCTAGAAGTAGGAAGAGAGCTAGCCTTGCCTCCTTCTGCCTCTAGCACATAGCTGAAGGAGCACCATTGTATCACTTGTGCCTTAGTGATCATGCGGAGACCCTGCAGAGCAGGACTAGGGGTGTTATCTCCTAGGAGAGCCCTGAACCTGGGTAAAGTACGCTGGCGTTCGTGTCTACGCCTTATCCCGCTTCCATGCACCGACGATGTTTCACTCACTCCCACCATGATAAGCCATCCATTGGCATATGTCGCACCCAACCCCCGACATTTGGCGCCCACCGTGGGGCGAGGTGCACCATCTCCCAGAGATCTGCTCTAGACGGGAACCCTGTTCCTTCCTAGCGAGCGAAGCCAGCCCAGCACGCCCGACGGCGTCAGCACTGACGCGCTGCACAGCGCGGAGATCACCTGCGCGGCGACCTACCTCGCTGACCTTGTCGGCGAGATCGACCTATCCGACGAGCCGGCCTCCGACGCAGGCACTAGCTACCCTGAGAGCCGCCTTGTCAGCCTCCTCGACCAGCTCCATGTCACCAGCGAGCCTGCTGTGGACCTGGAGTCTATCGGCTCGACCGATCCGATGATCGTCGACTCCGACACAACGTCGCTCGACGCGTTCCCCACCAATGTGGTGGTCTACGACGAGCCGCCTCCTCGCAAGTACAGTGGCGGGAGCACCGTCATTGAGGTACTCATCATCAATAGTGAGGAGCACTCGGACGGGCGTGCTCAAGATCCCCTCGACGCCGCTCTGCGCGACGTCACGACGCCTATTTTTGAGGGCGCGGACGTTGAGGCGCTGGAGGCACGCCGCCTCCAGCTTCTCAAAAATGCTGGCCGTCTGGCCAGCATGCGTCGGCTTTCGGACGCCTACCGGCGCGAGATGGACCGGGCTGTAGGTGGCACGCCGGCTCCTGGGGGGCCTAGTCGCCTCGGCACAATTCAGCAGCGTGGCGCGACCATCGCCAGCATGTTCGGGGCAGAGCGCCCCGTCTACGCCATGCCTGCAGAGAACATCCGGGCCGCCCAGGAGGTAACGGATGAGCTAGACAAATACAACGGCAACGAGCGCCGCCACATCACGGAGCGAGTCCAGCAACTCCTAGACGTGGCTGCCTCGCAGCACGAGGCCGCCTGCCGCGCTGAAGTCCCAGCCCGACGAAACAACGAGCCGCCCCCACGCCAAGATCATGGGGAACCTCCCGGACGCCGACTGGTGGCGCCCGTGGAGAAAAGGGCAACGATCCGGCTGCCAGCCGTAGTCGGACGCGCCTCTCCATCGAGCGGGATGAGGACGGCCGCCCTCGTGCAGTAGAGCGGCGAGGCGACCTGCCGCCTCCCCCGCCTCATGGAGCGAGGTACCCCACTCCGCCTCCTGTCACGCATCCGACACTCAGCGACCACCTTGGCCATCGAGAGGGAGTCGGAGAGAATGATGCTCGCCATCGGATCGATCGCCTCAACCGATCCCTGGAGCTTGAAGAAGAAGATGCGCTGGGCCCGCCCTGTTTCAGCCCCCGAATCCGAGATGAGCCCTTCCCCAAGGGGTTCACCCTCCCGCGAGACACGCCCAAGTACACCGGCTCCATGAAGCCGGAGGACTGGCTGGTCGATTATTCCACGGCCATCAGTATAGCAAACGGCAACAAGCGCGTTGCCGTGAAATACGTCCCGCTCATGCTTCAAGGCACTGCCCGGACATGGCTCAACAGCCTGAAGCCCTACAGCATCAACAGCTGGGTTGATTTCACTAAGGTCTTCATCCGCAAATTCACCAGCACCTACAAGCGGGCTCCCAAGCCCCGACAGCTCTCCTTGTGCGTCCAAGGGCCCACGGAGTCAACTCGCGACTACCTCACGCACTGGACCGAGCTGCGCAATTCCTGCAAAGGCGTGCACGAGGTGCAAGTGATCGAGTACTTCACCGCTGGGTGCCGAGAGGGCACCCTCCTCAAGCATCGACTCCTCTGCGACGAGCCCGAGACCCTCGATGAGCTACTGGTCATCAACGACAAGCACGCCATGGCCGACTCCTCCATGAAGGCGGAAATTCTGGTTGATGCGTCCGGCAAGGTGGCACCTCAGGCCCCTCGAACTCCGGCTGGTGACACCAGTCGGCGATAGCCACCAGGTGATAACAAGCGGAAGGCCACCCAGCCAGCTTGCACCAGTCGGCAGGTGGCAATGGTCGAGGATCAGCAGCCAGAAGGGCAGCCGGCCCCCAAGCGGCAGAAGGGCGGCAAGTCCAATTGGTTGCCTGCTTTCTCTTATGAGCAAACCTTAGATGCACCCTGCAAGTCCCATAGTGGTGTGAAGCCATCCAACCACACCACTCGAAAGTGTCACTGGCTCACCAGAATCGCCAAGGGAGATGGACTCCTGCCTCCTCCGCCTGCCGGACCGCCGCCTCCTCAGCCCTAGCAGCCGGCGGCCCGACCAGTCGGTGCCATACAAGACGAGTACCCAGAGGAACACGGAGCCTATGTTGTGTTCACCAGCGTGGCCGACGACAGGCGCAGCAAACGGCAAAAACAACAAGAAGTGCAAGTAGTGGTCTCCAACACTCCAGAGTTCATGCATTGGTCCGAGAAGCCTATCAGTTGGAGCAGGGCCAACCACCTAGAAGTGATGCCTTCCCCTGGTTCGTATGCCCTAGTCCTAGAAGCAACCCTTCCAACGGACAGGCGGGCCGCCCGTTTCTCCAGAATCCTGATAGACGGCGGCAGGAGCATCAATATCCTGTACCGTGACATAATGGAGAAGTTGGGAATCAAGCATAAGCAGCTCTTCCCCAGTCGGACTGTATTTCATGGCATAGTTCCTGGCCTTTACTGCTCGCCAATCGGCAAGACCCAGATTGATGTCCTCTTCGGAGACAAGAATCATTTCCACTGAGAGCTAGTTTGGTTTGAAGTGGTGGACCTTGAGAGCCCCTACCATGCACTGCTTGGACGGCCTGCTCTTGCCCAGTTCATGGTAGTCCCCCACTACGCCTACCTCAAGATGAAGATGACGAGTACCAAGGGGATCCTGACAGTATTCGGAGACTACAAGAAGTCGGTCGCTTGCGCCGCAGATAGCAGCCGGCGGGCCGAGTCCCTCGTGATTGCAGCCGAGAAGCGGCTCCTTGACCGGGTGGTGGTGTTGGTAGGCAAGAAGCCGGAAATGTCACCCACCCCCTAGGAGTCAGAGGTTGAGGGCTTGTTCAAGCCGGCCAAGGAAACAAAGAAAATACCCTTGGACCCGGAGCACCCGAAGAGGCACGCTGTCATAGGCACCGGCCTTGACAGCAAATAGGAAAGCGAGCTTGTCGATTTCCTCCGTGAGAATCGGGACATCTTTGAATGGTCTCCCAAAGACATGCCGGGTGTTCCGATGGATTTCGCCGAGCACAAACTACATGTCTGACCTGACGTCAAGCCGGTCAGGCAGCCCTTGCATCGCCTGTTGGAAGAGAAGAGAAGAGTTGTCGGAGAATAGATAGCCCGGCTTCTAGCAGCCGGGTTCATCATGGAAGTGTTCTTTCCAGAATGGCTGGCTAACCTAGTCCTAGTGTTGAAGAAAAATAAGCAGTGGCGCATGTGCATTGACTACACCAGCCTCAACAAAGCCTGCCCCAAAGATCCCTTTGCTCTGCCAAGGATTGATCAAGTGATAGACTCCACAGCCGGATGCGAGCTATTGAGTTTTTTGGATGCATACTCCGGGTATCACAAGATAAAGCTAAACCCGGTCGACAGGCTGAAGAATGCCTTCATCACGCCATTTGGAGCCTTCTGCTACCTGACCATGATGTTCGGTTTGAGAAACACCAGTGCCACGTTTCAGCGCTGCATGCAGAAGTGTCTCCTCAAGCAACTCGGCAGAAATGCCCATGTATATGTGGATGATGTGGTGGTGAAGACGGAGAAGCATGTCATGCTGCTGGAGGACCTCAAGGAGACTTTTGAGAATTTGCGCCGATTCCAGATCAAGCTCAACCCGGAGAAATGTGTCTTTGGAGTTCCAGCTGGCCAGCTTCTCGGCTTCCTTGTCTCAGAGCGCAGCATAGAGTGCAACCCCGTGAAGATCAAGGCAATTGAGATGATGAAAGTACCCACCCGACTGTTGGATGTGCAGAAATTCACCGGCTGCCTACCATCAGCCAGCCATTTCATCAGTCGGCTGGGCGAGAAGGCTCTTCCCCTGTACCAACTCATGAAGAAGACCACTTTTTTCGAGTGGAACGACAAGGTGGATGAAGCGTTTCTCCAACTCAAGAAGATGTTGGCAACCCCACCTATCCTGGCGGCTCCGACTAAGAAGGAGCCCATGCTCCTCTACATTGCAGCCACTAGTCGGGTTGTCAACGTAGTCATGGTAGTAGAGCGCAAGGAGAAGGACAGAGCATTGCCGGTCCAAAGACCTGTGTATTACTTGAGCAAAGTATTGGCCGCCTCCAAGCAAAACTACCCCCATTACCAGAAGATGTGTTACGGCGTGCACTTTGCCGCCAAGAAGCTGAAGCCTTACATTCAAGAGCACCCAATAACCGTTGTCTGCACAGCTCCACTTGCTGAGATCATTGGGAGCAGAGACGCCTCCGGCCGAGTGGCCAAGTGGGCTATTGATCTGGCCCCTTACACCGTCTACTACCAGCCTCGCACCGCCATCAAATCACAAGTGTTGGCCGACTTCCTCGTCGAATGGGCCGAGACCCAATATTTGCCGCCTGCACCAGATTCCACTCATTGCCGGATGCATTTTGATGGTTCCAAAATGCGCACTAGTCTAGGAGCCAGCGTCGTCCTTACCTCTCCCAAGGGCGACAAGCTCAAATACGTGTTGCAAGTCCACTTCGCCGCCTCCAACAACGTAGCAGAATATGAGGCACTCATACACGGGCTCCGGCTTGCCAAGGAACTCGGCATTCGCTGGGTCCTGTGTTATGGTGACTCTGACTTGGTGGTCCAGCAGTCGTCAGGCGACTAGGATGCCAAGGATGCAAACACGGCAAGCTACCGCTTCCTCGTACAGCAACTCAACGAATACTTTGATGGGTGCGAGTTCCTTCACGTGCCAAGAAATGACAAAGAGCAAGCGGATGCCTTGGCACGAATTGGCTCCACCCGACAAGCAATACCAGCCGGCGTCGCCCTACGTCGTCTTCTGAAGCCGTCTGTCAAGCCGTCTCCTAATTTAGACTCCATCATTGTGCCCCCCCCGAAGCAGTCGGATCCGACTTCACGATCCCAGAGGCTGGCATGAGGATTTCGACAGGCGTCCCGGGCACTGCTACAGCCACACCCGGCCCGGGGACTTCAAAGCCCGGCCCGGGGACTTCAGCAGTCGACCCGGGGACTTCTTCAACACAGCAGGCGGAAGCAGCTGCCAACCCGCTGCCTCCCGGCCCAACCGCCCTCATACAAGTTGCAGTAGTCGCAGTCGAAGAAATTGTGATGCACTCATGGGCTCAGCCAATCCTCAGGTTCTTGGTGAATAAAGAGCTGCCAACCGATGAAATCTCAGCCCGACAAGTGCAGAGGCGAGCAACAGCCTACACCATAGTCAATAGAGAGCTGGTGCGACGAAGCGTAAACGGGGGTTTATCAGCGTTGCGTGGAGTCGGACCAAGGCCAAGCAATACTCAGGGACATCCACCAGGGCGAATGCGGCCACCACGCGGCTTCAAGATCACTTGTGGCCAAGGCTTTCCGCCATGGGTTCTTCTGGCCGACTGCCATGGAAGAGGCCAAAGAGCTAGTTCAGAAGTGTCAAGGGTGTCAGAGGTTCCGCTCCAAGCCACACCTGCCGGCTTCTGCACTCAAGACCATTCCCATAGCCTGGCCCTTTGCTGTTTGGGGACTGGATATGGTAGGACCATTCAAGACGGCCCGCGGTGGCATGACTCACTTGCTTGTTGCTGTGGACAAGTTCACCAAGTGGATAGAGGCAAAACCAATCAAGAAGCTGAATGGGCCGACTGCCGTGACCTTCATCACCGACATCACCACATGATACGACATCCCACACAGCATCATCAACGATAAAGGCACCAACTTCGCCAAAGGAGCCTTGGCTTGTTTTTGTGCAACACAGGGCATCCGCCTGGACTTAGCGTCCGTTGCCCACCCACAGTCAAATGGCCAAGTGGAGCGTATAAACGGCCTCATTTTGTCCAGCCTCAAGCCCCGACTGGTCAAGCCTCTGGAGCGTTCGGCCGGTTGCTGGCTCGATGAGCTGCCGGCCGTCCTCTGGAGCATGCGCACAACTCTGAACAAGTCAACGAGCTTCACGCCCTTCTTCCTCGTCTACGGTGCCGAAGCCGTCATCCCGATAGATATTGAGTTCGACTCCCCAAGAGTCACCATGTACACTGAGGCAGACGCCAAGGAGGCGCGAGAAGACGGTGTCGACTTGCTGGAGGAAGGCCAGCTGTTGGCACTCAGCCGGTCGGCCATCCACCAGCAGAGTCTGCGCCGATACTACAATCGCAAGGTGAAACCAAGATCCTTCCTGGAGGGAGACCTTGTGCTCTGGCTGATCCAGTGAACAGCCGGACAACACAAGCTCTCGGCACCTTCGGAAGGCCCTTTCATCATCAGTAAGGTGTTGGGAAACGATGCCTACTATCTGATCGATGCCCAGAAGCCCAGAGCACGCAAGAGAGATGATTCAGGCAAAGAGACGGAGAGGCCATGGAACGCAAACCTCCCCCAAAGGTTTTACAGTTGAAAGCAGTATGTATCATGCTACCTTTTGTACTATGTATAAAGACTCCGAGTCCCTCGAGAAGAGCTCGGGGACTGCCCTCTTTTATCTATATGATAAGTGTCATGCCTACGAGAATGTATAGTTTTATTTCTTCCGCCTGGCACCGGGTTCGACCAGTCGGCCCGGAGCCTCGCCGTCTTCTACAATATGTCGCCTCCTGCAGCCGGACAAGTAGTGTGCCGGCACCAAAAACTTCCTTTGTCAGAAGCCATAGCTCGCAGAGCGACTGCATGGTGGGCAAAGGTTGCAAGGCAGTGCCCCACACGAAAGAATGACTAACAAAGGAAACGCATATAGTAGAGGGTGGCATCGCACCTAGCCGTCTGGCTGCTTGGCAGTCGAACGGCCGGCCTCCACTTTTATTACCAAAAACTCAGAATGGCTAAGTCCTAGCCCCCTTCACAAATGGCTAAAAGTGCTCAAACCAGCCACAGTCTGCAGAGCGGCTGCCCGGGTGGTAAGAGCATAGCCAAGGGTTGGCAGCAAAGGAAAAAACCAAGGAGAAAAAGGGAAAGAAGGCTGGAGGTCGGCACAGCAAGCATAAGCAATGATAAATATTTACATGGATAAAGGCCTCTGGCCAGCATTCAAACAGAGTTTTGATATACACCCCGCGAGTGGAGTTGCGCGAATTTAACAAAATGTTCAGAGCAGCAAGCAGAAAGCAGATAAAACCCTAAGGAGCAGCAGAAGACTCCGGCTGGGCGGTGCCGGTTGGCGCAGCAGAAGACTCCAGCTGGGCAATGCCAGCTGGCGTAGCAGAAGGATCTGACTGGACAGTGTCGGATGGCGTGGCCAAGGACTCTGGCTGGGAGCTGGAGTCAGCTGCACCGCCTGGCACAGCAGGCGGCTCCATCCGAACGAAGGAATCACCAGCAGCAGGCGGGGCGTTGGAGTGCTGGAGGACGGAGTCGATGGCGTCCGTCGGAGGAGGGGGCAGCGGGGCGGCCCCCACTTGGACGCCTCCAATGGCGGGCGGCACCTTGGTGCGTGGCTCGTTGCTTGAGGCCCGGTCAGGCTGGGGCTGACCGTCCGCCCCGACCTCCTACAGGTCGACGTCACTCTCCTCGTCTTCCTCCTCCTTCTCCTCCTCCTTCTCCTCCTCTTCCTCCTCCCCGTCTTCCCCTTCGTCGCTGGAGTCGACGACTTCAGCTGAATCTTTGCTGTCCTCCGGGTTTAACCCGAGCCACTCTTACAGAACTTCGCCGCCTTCCTCGACTACCTCCGGGACAAAGACACTGGTGTCGGTGAAGTCAGCAATCGCCGCCGCCCTATTGACGAGCTCAGCTTCCACCACCGCCAGCTCCTCCTGCGCCTCCAGCCGGAACGTGGCCAACTGGGCTAGATCTAGCCTAGGATACCACGCCTTGATGAATTCCAAGGCCCGGTGCACCCCTGCCCAGGCTGCTGAGCCTTTCCAGGCTTCCAGGCAGCCGACCGCCACATCCAGCCAGTCGGCAGTCCGACTTGGGGTGCATGGAGCCGGCAAGCCTGGCTAGAGGGCGGAGACCGCCTGGGCTCCGATGCGCTGGAGGTGGCGTAGCACGCGGTGAGCAGGCCGAAGCCAGGCCTGAATGCTGAGGTCCTGTTCGCCAAGAGTCCGGGGAGCATCAGCGGTGATCTGTGCACCCTCCGCCCTTCGCTCCTCGCGCTGGGCCTTAATCATTTGGATTGCGGCTACAGAATATCCCGGGAAGAAGTCTGTCCGGGCGAAAGAAGAAAAAGGCCAAGGCTATAAGCAAGGGCCGACAGTTCAGAACTAGAAACCAAGAGAATGAGGCTTACCATCCACCAAGTCTTCAATGCTGCTGAAGCAGGCCGTCATCCGGGCCTCCTTGTCGGCCCAGGCAGAGCGGTCGATCTCAAACTCAGCGAGGAGGCCGGTCTCTATCGTCTTCACCTTCAGCTGGGCCGCCTTGAGGGTTTCCGCTTGCTTGGCAAGTTGGGCGACCAGGCGGTCCTGCTCCTCCGCCAGCTTGCTGCACTCCGCCTCCTTGCCACGCAGGGCGGTGTTGGCTTCTCCCAGCTGCTGCTGCAGGGTGGCATTGGCCTCTGGAAAAAGAAAGAGAAGAAAAAGGCATCAGTCGAGCGGACAAGACAAAGGAAAGAAACAACCGAGGAGATTCGGCCCGACTGCTCAGCAGTCGGCTCGAACCTCGGGGACTACAGCCCGCGGGTGTGCTAGCACGCCCCCGCGGAAAAGAAGTAGTTGACAAGGGAAAGAGACAACTGAGGAAATTCGGCCCGACTGCTCGACAGTCGGCCCGAACCTCGGGGACTATAGCCCGCGGGTGCGCCAGCGCGACCCCGCGAAGAAAGAAGATAGAAACTTACACCGGCTCTCTGCCAGATGGGCGGTCTGCGTCTCCAGCTCCCGAACCCTGGAGTTGTAGGCGATCGTGTGGAGATTGTGATAGTCCTGCAGAAGAGACATCAGATGAAGTCAGCAGTCGACAATCACAAGATAAAGGTCCGACCCGCCTGCTCAGCAGCCGGCCCGGAACTTGGGGACTACACCCAGTGGGTGCGCTTGCGCTCCCCCATGAGAGAAGCAAGAGGATCATCCGAAGAAGAAGGCCAAAGACAACTTACGCGGATGGCGGTGCGCGACTCCAAGTAGGCCTCGTTGCAGCGCTTGAGGGTCTCCGCCTCTGCCCGGAGCTTGGCCTGGACGTCAAGAGACGCCTGGTTCAGGGCACCAGTCCTGCCCCCATGTATCTAACCCACGGGCGTGGCGCTGGTCGCCTTGTTATCAAGGGCCGACGAGCTTGCGGCGCCGATCTCCTGCAGCCGCGGTGCTGAGGCCGCCTTCTCCAGACGATGGCGCGTGGGTAGACGGACCGTAGGAACCAGGTCCGCCACCACCGTATTTTCGACCGGCGGCACCGGCGGCGCCACCAGCTGCTCGACCCGCGGCTCGCTGGCTGGCGGAGGCGGCGGGGGCGGGGGCGGTGGCACGAAGACATCCGGCATGGCTACTTCGTCGTCCTCCCACTCTCGGATCGGGTAGTCGCCGCCGGCTCCTCCTGCCGTCGCCTCGAATTTAGGCGGAGGCGGCGCAGTGTTCAGGGGCGCCATGAGCAGCGGCTCTTGGCGGCGTACGTCCTCCGCGAGGCGCTCCTTCTCTGCGGCCTGGGCTTCCGCCTGAGCCAGCGCCCTCTCAGCAGACACGGCGGACAAGGCCACCTGCTCCTTGGCCAGGCGGTTGGCCTCTTCCTCGCGCGCCTCCCGCGCATTCCGCTCTGTCGCCTCCTGGAGGTCTGTGGCCGGGTCGATCCGACGGATGGTCGAGGAGGTCGCTGCCGACCTGAGAACCGAGGCGGCGCTCGACTTCTCAAGGGTTAGCGGGGCCCTGAAACAAGAAGACAAGTTGAAAGGCTCTCATGCTAAATTGACGAAAAGACAAGGAGTGAGGGAAGGATACTTACGCCGACACCATAACAGGCACCTTCGGCTGCCTCTGATATTGGGCCACCTTGGCCACGGCTTCTTTCCACCTGGTCGCCGCGGCCGGGTTCTTGGGCTTCTTCGGGGCGCTGCCGAATAGGGCCACGCCCTGCTTCCAATTGCTCTTGCCACTACGGGCAGGCGGTCCAGAAGAGGGGCCGGCGCCGGTGGTGGCGGAGCTCCGGGCAGGGCGCGGTTCGTCTTGATCTTCATCGTCGTCGGGCCAAGTCCCCACACCGCTGCCTTCCTCGGAGCCGCCTGCTCCACCACCGCCATCCGCTCTGCCACCGCTGCCTGTCGCGTCGTCGGCCAGGGCAGCCGCCCCCAAGTCGGGGTCGTCCAAGTCGCTCTCCGCCCTGTCCGGCTGGAGGGCATCACCCGGCCCCAGGAGGGCGGCCGTTGCCTCAGACATGTAAATCTGCAACCAAGAAAGAACTGCGTCATGAAGAGTTGAAGGAAATAGTTCAAAGGACAAAATGAAGAAACTTACAGCGGGTGGCAGGTTGTGGCGAGAGTACGGCCGCTTCGCGTATCGCCACTCCGTCTCCAACACTTTGAGGTCGGAGATCTCGTTTACCATCCGCGCGACTTCAACGGGCGGCATCCCTTTCATGCACAACCAGCACGGATCGCAGTGTCCGCCCATCCGGAAGATCGGATGAGGGCGCCTCTGGAGCGGAAGGACCCGACGCTCGACAAAGGCGACGAGGCGGTCGGAGGCCACGAGGACCTCGGACTCCTGGAGCACCCGGAGTCGGCCAATGGCGGCCGCCGCGTCGGCCGACACGGGTTTCAACTTGTACCCCCAGGTGGGCCGAGCCCCGGTGGGGGGCCCGGCCTCGTAGGCCGGCTGGTTGAGGAAGTCGGCAGCCAGGTCCATGTTCTCGACGTAGAAGTAGGACTGCTGCCACATCTTCACCGACTGCGCCAGCTTGATGACGGGGAAGGCGTTCTGCTTCGCCGGTCGGCGCACGGAAATGAAGCCCTAATACGTCCATTTTGCATCATGCTTTTATGACAATATTTATTGCATTAAGGGCCGTTATTTCACATTATGTCACAATACTTATGGCTATTCTCTCTTATTTTACAAGGTTTACATGAAGAGGGAAAATGCCGGCAGCTGGAATTCTGGGCTTGAAAAGGAGCAAATATTGGAGGCCTATTCTGTGCAACTCCAAAAGTCCTGAAACTCTACGGAATATCCTAAAATAAATAAAGAAAAATCATCGCCAAAGATGAAGGCCAGGGGGCCCACACCCTACTCACGAGGGTGGGGGGCGCCCCCCTAGGCACGCCCCCCTACCTCGTGGGCCCCATGGTGGCTCTCCGATGCCCGTCTTCTCCTATATGATGTCTTTCGATGAGAAAAAAAATAGCAAGCAACCTTTCGGGACGAGACTCAGCCGCCACGAGGCGGAACCTTGGCGGAACCAATCTAGGGCTCCGACAGAGCTGTTCTGCCTGGGACACTTCCCTCTGGGATGGGGAATCATCACCATTGTCATCACCAACGCTCCTCTCATCGGGAGAGGGCAATCTCCATCAACATCTTCACCATCACCATCTCATCTCCGAACCCTAGTTCATCTCTTGTATCCAATTCTTGTCTTCAAGTCCAGGATTGGTGCTAGTAGGTTGCTAGTAGTGTTGATTACTCCTTGTAGTTGATGCTAGTTGGTTTTTTTGGTGGAAGATCATATGTTCAGATCCTATATGCACATTATTACCCCTCTGATTATGAATATGAATATGCTTGTGAGTAGTTACATTTGTTCCTGAGGACAAGGGAGAAGTCTTGCTACTAGTAGTCATGTGAATTTGGTATTCGTTTGATATTTTGATAAGATGTATGTTGTCTAACCTCTAGTGGTGTTATGTGAACGTCGACTACATAACACTTCCACTACTGGAATCAGCTAATTTGCCATCTGCCAGCTCTTTGTCGTCGGCTAACTGACGGCAAAGAAGCACTTTGCCATCAGCTACCCAGAAGCTGACGGCAAAGAAGTGCCAGACGGCAAAGAAGCTCTTTGCCATCTACGGGCGCTTTGCCGTCTGCCAGCGGACGGCAAAGAGAGAGGTGCCCCCACCCCCTGCCCGTTTGGGGAAAACTTAACGCCCCACCTCTTTGCTGTCTGCCAGCAGACGGCAAAGAGGCAAAAGGGCGGACGGCAAATAGTGGCGGACGGCAAAGAGGAGACTACCTAACGGCCCGTACCGCCCCGCCCATTACTCTCTATTCTCTCCTACTCTCTCCTCGCCGACGCGCACTACATCCCACCACACATCCCACCCCACATCCAGCCGCCGCCGCCCGCCGTGCGCCGCCGCCCCCAGCACTCGCTGCCGCCCAGTGCCC
>NC_041391.1:647128147-647129408 GCF_002162155.2 Triticum dicoccoides | reverse complement strand
GACGCCGCCACCCCCGGCCGCCCCGCACCTCTCCTCCACCGGCCACCTCGTCCACCGCCCCGCCCCCCTGCTCTACCGGCGACCTCCTCCACCGGCCCTGCCTCAGGTGAGCTCTACCCTTTTTTCCTTTTTTTTCTGTTTTTTTAGTTTTAGGTTTAGTTTTAGTTTAGTTTTAGGGCCGCAAACAACACACTAAAAAAGTTCGTACATAAAGTAGTTCGTACATAAATAGTAAAAAAACTACTCGGCGTCGCTATCTAGGTCAATCACGGCCGGGCCGTTGCCGCCGTCATCGTCGCTGCTGGACCGGTTCGCGACGTCATCCCAGTCCACCGGGACGTCATCCGAATCCTCTTCCTCCTCCGCCGCTGGCACCTGCTGCCACTCCGTTGGCACCTGCTGCCACTCCGGCGGCGCCATCGCCGCCTGCTGCGCCGCCATCGCCGCCTGCAGCGCCGCCTCATCCTGGGCCTCCAGCGCCGCCGCCGCGGCGTCCTCCTCCGCTGACTGCACCAGGATCGCGAGGAGCCCGGGCGTGTCCTCCGGGTCGCCGTCCTGCTGGAGCACCGCCTACTCCGTCGGGATCACAACCTCGGCCGGGGCTGCTGGGGCGGGGGTGGGAGCGGGTGCCCTGCGCGGCTGGGAGGGCCCGGCTCCACAAGAGAGATCACCAACAGGGATCCCTCGGGCGGCGCGCTTGAAGGCGCCGATGACATCGTCGAACCGCTTGCCCTTCCAAAAACGGCGGCGGCCCTTCCGGTTGTAGCGTCCCCCGGGGTGCGCGCGAAGCTCTGCCGGCGTCGCCGGTACGCCCTCCGTGGGGAATCCGTCCGCGGAGATCCTCCACGGTCACGGCAGCTTCGCCGCCGGCGGCACGTAGAGGCCGAACCGAGCGAGGTCCTCCGTCTGCCCCAACATGAGGCTCAACGGCCAGTGGCCGCCCGGTGCCACGCCGTCGAAGTCCGAGTCGCTGGATGCCATCCTGCCAAGAGAACGCGCGTGTGAAGAGGGGGGCGGGGCGGTGGAGGATGTGGCCGGTGTGACCAAACTCGCCGCGCAGGGCGGGTTTTATAGCGTCGGGATTTAATGCGGCAGGGAGGCGCCGGGCCGCGGAAGACGAGATGGTGGTGTGCGGAAGACGAGATGGCGGCGCGCGGAAGACGAGATGGCGGCGTTAACCGCGAGGCATCGGGGCTCGCGGGGCAGGCGAGGCGGCAGCCGGTAGCGCGGCAGGCGTGCGGCACGGCAGCGGGAAGCGGGG
>NC_041391.1:647115537-647127868 GCF_002162155.2 Triticum dicoccoides | reverse complement strand
GGCCGACGCGACGCGACGCGGCGGCCGAGGCAGAAGTGGCGCTGCAGGCCGAGACGGAAGCAGGGGCGGCCGATGCATCGAGCGAGGCAGAAGCGGGCGAGGCGGAAGCGGACGGCAAAGGCCTGCCGTTAGCCACTTAACGGACTGAGAGCACAATTATTGCAGTCTGCTCTCGTTGCCGTCCGCGGCAAACGGCAAAGGTCCTTTGCCGTCAGCCGCCAGGAAGCGGACGGCAAAGGTCCTTTGCCGTCAGCCGCCAGGAAGCGGACGGCAAAGCAGCTGTTTACCGTAGCCTACTTTGCCGGAGCCTTTTGCCGTCCGCTGCTGACGGCAAAGGCCTTTGCCGTCCGCCGTTCATGCCTTTGCCGTCCGCCATGGCAGACGGCAAAATAGCTGATTCCTGTAGTGTCACCATTATTTGGGCCTAGAGGAAGGCATTGGGAAGTAATAAGTAGATGATGGCTTGCTAGAGTGACAGAAGCTTAAACCCTAGTTTATGCGTTGCTTCGTAAGGGGCTGATTTGGATCCATATGTTTCATGCTATGGTTAGGTTTACCTTAATAATTTTGTTGTAGTTGCGGATGCTTGCAATAGAGGTTAATCATAAGTGAGATGCTTGTTCAAGTAAGAACAACACCCAAGCACCGGTCCACCCACATATCAAACTATCAAAGTACCGAACGCGAATCATATGAGCGTGATGAAAACTATCTTGACGATATTTCCATGTGTCCTCGGGAGCGCTTTTCCTATTATAAGATTTTGTCCAGGCTTGTCCTTTGCTACAAAAAGGATTGGGCCACCGTGCTGCACTTTATTTACTTTTGTTACTTGTTGCTCGTTACAATTTATCTTATCACAAAACTATCTGTTACCACTTATTTCAGTACTTGCAGAAAATACCTTGCTGAAAACTACTTATCATTTCCTTCTGCTCCTCGTTGGGTTCGACACTCTTACTTATCGAAAGGACTACGATAGATCCCCTATACTTGTGGGTCATCAAGACTCTTTTTTGGCATCGTTGCCAGGGAGTGAAGCGCCTTTGGTAGGTGGAATTTGGTAAGGAGAAATTTATTTAGTGTGCTGAAATTTTCTGTCACTTGTTACTATGGAAAGTAATTGTCTGAGGGGCTTGTTCGGGGTATCTTCACCCTGTCCAGTAGAGCAAAGAGTTGTTCCTCAACCTACTCAACCTACTGAACCTATTGAAAATGTAACTCCTTTTGAGATTCCTTCGGGTTTGATGGAAAAACTGCTAGCTAACACTTTTACAGGAGATGGAACAAAGCATCCTGATGAACATCTACGCTATGTGGATGATATTTGTGGACTATTTAAGATTGAAGGTATACCCGATGATGTTGTTAAGAAGAAGGCTTTCCCTTTATCTTTGAAGGGAGACGCATTGACATGGTACAGGCTATGTGATGATATGAGATCATGGAACTATAAAAGATTGAAATTGGAATTTCATGAAAAGTATTACCCTATGCATTATGTTCATCGTGATCGCAATTATATATATAATTTTTGGCCTCGCGAAGGAGAAAGCATCGCTCAAGCTTGGGGGAGGCTTAAATCAATGTTATATTCATGCCCCAATCATGAGCTCGCAAGAGAAGTGATTATGCAAAGTTTTTATGCTCGACTTTCTGAAAACAATCGCACCATGCTCGATACTTCTTGTGCTGGCTCTTTTATGATGAAGACTATTGAATTTAGATGGAATTTATTGGATAGGATTAAACACAACTCTGAAGATTGGGACCTCGACGAAGGTAATGAGTCAGGTATGACACCTAAGTTTGATTGTGTTAAATCTTTTATGGATACCGATATTTTCCGTAAGTTTAGCACTAAATATGGACTTGACTCTGAGAGATTAGCTTCTTTCTGTGAATCTTTTGCTACTTATGTTGATCTCCCCAAGGAGAAGTGGTTTAAATATCATCCTCCCATAGAAGTAAAAGTAGCTGCACCTATTAAAGTTGAAGAAAAGACTGTCACGTATAATGATCCTATTGTTGCCACTTCTTATGTTGAGAAACCACCTTTCCCTGTTAGAATGAAGGATCATGCTAAAGCTTCAACTGTTGTTCGTAAAAGCAATATTAGAACATATACCCCTCTTGAGCAAGTCAAAGTAGAACCCAATATTGCTATTGTTAAAGATCTCTTGTCTAATAATATTGATGGGCATGTTATTCAATTCTGTGGTGAAACTGCCAGAATTGCTAAACCTTGTGATAGAGATAAACATAGACCTGTGGTAGGCCTACCTGTTATTTCTGTTAAAATAGGAGATCATTGTTATCATGGCTTATGTGATATGGGTTCTAGTGCTAGTGTAATACCCATTGACTTATACAGAGAAATTATGCATGATATTGCACCTGCTGAGTTAGAAGAAATTGATGTTACAATTAAACTTGCCAATAGAGATACTATTTCACCAGTGGGAATTGTTAGAGATGTTGAAGTCTTGTGTGGGAAAACCAAATATCCCGCTGATTTTCTTGTTCTTGGTTCTCCACAAGATAACTTTTGTCCCATTATATTTGGTAGACCCTTCTTGAATACTGTTAATGCTACGATAGACTGCAAAAATAATGTTGTTACTGTTGGCTTGGATGATATGGTTCATGAGTTTAATTTCTCTAAATTTAGTAAACAAGATCGTGAGGAAGAATTGCCTAGTAAGGACGAAATTATCGGTCTTGCTTTTATTGCCGTACCTCCTAGTGATCCTTTAGAACAATATTTGCTAGACCATGAAAATGATATGTTCATGAATGAAAGAAGGGAGATATATGAAGTATTCTTTAAACAGGAACCTATTCTGCAACACAATTTGCCTGTTGAAATCCTAGGGGATCCTCCTCCACCCAAGGGTGATCCCGTGTGTGAGCTTAAACCATTGCCTGATAATCTTAAATATGCTTATCTTGATGAAAAGAAAATATATCCTGTCATTATTAGCGCTAACCTTTCAGAGCATGAGGAAGAAAGATTATTGAAAACTCTGAAGAAGCACCGTGCTGCTATTGGATATACTCTGGATGATCTTAAGGGCATCAGTCCCACTCTATGTCAACATAAAATAAATTTGGAAGCTGATGCCAAACCAGTTTGTGATCCTCAACGACGTTTGAATCCTAAAATGAAAGAAGTGGTAAGAAAGGAAATACTCAAGCTTCTGGAGGCAGGTATAATTTATCCCGTTGCTGATAGTCAGTGGGTAAGTCCTGTCCATTGTGTCCCTAAGAAGGGAGGTATTACTGTTGTCCCTAATGATAAAGATGAATTGATTCCGCAAAGAATCATCACAGGTTATAGGATGGTAATTGATTTCCGCAAATTAAATAAGGCTACTAAGAAAGATCATGACCCCTTACCTTTTATTGATCAAATGCTAGAAAGATTATGCAAACATACACACGATTGCTTTCTATATGGTTATTCCGGTTTTTCTCAAATACCTGTGTCGGCTAAAGATCAATCAAAGACTACTTTTACATGCCCTTTTGGTACTTTTGCTTATAGACGTATGCCTTTCGGTTTATGTAATGCACCTGCTACCTTTCAAAGATGCATGATGGCTATATTCTCTGACTTCTGCGAGAAAATTTGTGAGGTTTTCATGGACGACTTTTCCGTCTATGGTTCCTCTTTTGATGATTGCTTGACCAATCTTGCTCGAGTTTTGCAGAGATGTGAAGAAGCTAATCTTGTCTTGAATTGGGACAAGTACCACTTTATGGTTAATGAAGGTATTGTCTTGGGGCACAAAGTTTCTGAAAGAGGTATTGAAGTTGATAAAGCCAAGGTTGATGCTATTGAAAAGATGCCATGTCCCAAGGACATCAAAGGTATAAGAAGTTTCCTTGGTCACTCGGATTTTATAGGAGGTTCATTAAGGACTTCTCAAAAATCTCTCGGCCTCTATCTAATTTATTACAAAAAGATGTACCATTTGTCTTTGATGACGATTGTGTAGAAGCATTTGAAATACTTAAGAAAGCATTAGTCTCTGCACCTGTTGTTCAGCCACCGGATTGGAATTTACCCATTGAAATTATGTGTGATGCTAGTGATTATGCTGTAGGTGCTATTCTAGGGCAAAGAGTCGATAAGAAATTAAATGTTATCCATTATGCTAGTAAGACTCAAGACAATGCTCAAAGAAATTATGCTACTACCAAAAAGGAACTTTTAGCAGTTGTGTTTGCTTGTGATAAATTTAGACCTTATATTGTTGATTCCAAAGTTACTATTCACACTGATCATGCTACTATTAAATATCTTATGGAAAAGAAGGATGCAAAATCTAGACTCATTAGATGGGTTCTCCTGCTGCAATAATTTGATTTGCATATTGTTCATAGAAAGGGAGCTGAGAACCCCGTTGTAGACAACTTGTCTAGGTTAGAGAACGTTCTTGATGAACCACTACCTATTGATGATAGCTTTCCTGATGAACAATTAAATGTCATAAGCACTTCTCGTAGCACTCTATGGTATGCTGATTATGCCAATTATATTGTTGCTAAATTTATACCACCTAGCTTCACATACCAACAAAAGAAAAAGTTTTTCTATGACTTGCGACATTACTTATGGGATGACCCACATCTTTATAAAGAAGGAGTAGATGGTGTTATTAGCTGAGCATGAACAGGAACAGATCCTACGCAAGTGTCACCCGAAGCTTATGGAGGACACCACGCTGGAGATAGAACTGCACATAAGGTATTGCAATCCAGTTTTTATTGGCCTACTCTCTTCAAGGATGTCCGTAAGTTTATTTTGTCTTGCGATGAATGTCAAAGAATTGGCAATATTAGTAGACGTCAAGAAATGCCTATGAATTATTCACTTGTTATTGAACCATTTGATGTTTGGGGCTTTGATTATATGGGACCTTTTCCTGCCTCTAATGGATATACTCATATTTTAGTTGCTGTTGATTACGTTACTAAGTGGGTGGAAGCTATTCCAACTAGTAGTGCTGATCATAACACTTCTATTAAAATGCTTAAGGAAGTTATTTGTCCGAGGTTTGGAGTCCCTAGATATTTAATGACTAATGGTGGTTCACACTTTATTCATGGTGCTTTCCGTAAGATGCTTGCTAAATACGACGTTAATCATAGAATTGCATCTCCATATCACCCGCAGTCTAGTGGTCAGGTAGAATTGAGCAATAGAGAGCTCAAATTAATTTTGCAAAAGACTGTCAATAGGTCTAGAAAGAATTGGTCCAAGAAACTTGATGATGCATTATGGGCCTATAGAACTGCATATAAAAATCCTATGGGTATGTCTCTGTATAAAATGGTTTATGGAAAAGCTTGTCACTTACCTCTCGAACTAGAACATAAGGCATACTGGGCTATTAAAGAGCTCAACTACGATTTCAAACTTGCCGGTGAGAAGAGGTTATTTGATATTAGCTCCCTTGATGAATGAAGAACCCAAGCTTATGAAAATGCCAAGTTGTTGAAAGAAAAAGTTAAAAGATGGCATGACAAAAGGATACAAAAGCGTGAGTTTAATGTAGATGATTATGTATTGCTATACAACTCTCGTTTAAGATTTTTTGCAGGAAAACCTCTATCCAAATGGGAAGGTCCCTACGTTATCGACGAGGTTTATCGTTCCGGCGCCATAAAAATCAACAACTTCACAGGCCCAAATCCGAAGGTGGTAAACGGTCAAAGGATTAAACACTATATTTTAGGTAATCCCATAAATGTTGAAACTAATATTATTGAAACCGTAACACCGGAGGAATACATAAGGGACACTTTCCAGCCTGTTTCAGACTCCAAAAAGGAATAGGTATGTGGTACGGTAAGTAAACCGACTCCAAAACAATTTTTAAGGAAATATTTCTCCATTTTAGAATATTTAGAAAAATAGAAAAATAAGTAGCAGTCCTGGGAGGATACGAGGCCTCCACGAGGGTGGAGGGCGCGCCCTACCCCTCGGGATGCGCGCCCCTACCTCGTGAGCACCTCGTGTGCCCTCTGGACTCTGTTTCCTTGCACGATACGTATTTTGGTCGGTAAAAATTCATTATATATACTCCCGAAGGTTTTGACTCTCGTATCACGCAAATCTCCCCTGTTCTTGTTTCGAGCTGTTTTTCTGACAGGTCTAGATCATCATGACGACCCCAAGTGCTTCCAAGGACAAGTTCTTCAAGAAGGTGATCAACCCTTACCTCGCGGAGGTGTTGCGACACCCTCAAACCATTGAGATGCGTGATGGGTTGCTGCACATCCGCGATGTTGAGGGACCAAAGGGAATCGGAAGTGTGGAGTCGAGGCTCGAAGCAATGGGGCAACAAGTTGTCAAGTGCCAGGGGATGGTGGAGCGTGGAATCAACGCTACCCACAGGATGCTCGCGGAGTTCACGAACAACTACGAGCTGGCTGCCAAGAAGACCGAGGAGGCCATCTTCAAGCTACATGAGAAGATCGAGCACCTCCAAGCCCAAATCTATGATCTGCAAAACCAAAATTGTGAGTATGAATATAGATTCAAAAGGATTAGTTTGGCTGCAGATTTGAGGATTCCGGAGACTCGATCATCTTTCTATGATGGTGAGCCTATGCCATGGAAGGTGGACGACAAGCTCGCATCATCAACAACACCTCCACCGCCAACAACAAAGAAGGAGACATAATCACATGGGTATGGGCACTCCCCTTGTCAACTGCCAAGCTTGGGGGAGGTTCCCTGGTATCGTATCACCATCAGAACTACTATCTTTACCGTTTTTCTTAGTTCGATCCTTTTAGTTGTATCTTAATTTAGTAGAATAAAGTCATGGCATGATCTAGTTTTGAGTTTTGCTTTATGATCCTTCTTTGTAATCGAGTCTGTGAGCTATATAATAAAGATTAGTGTTGAGTCAAGGGCTTGAGTATTTTGCCATGATCTTGGGTGATTAGAAGAAAAAGATGAAAAAGAATCAAAGAGTTCATATTGATCTTAGTGAAAGTAATGACTTCACATAGAAAGAGCATGATGATTAAAGGTTGTTGGGAGTTGGCAAATATAGCTTTGGTCATCGTTGCAATTAATAGGAAGTAATAAGGAAAGAGAGGTTTCACATATAGATATATTATCATTGACATATTTTATGATTGGGAGCACTCATTAAAATATGACATGCTAAAGAGTTGATGTTGGACAAGGAAGACAACATAATGAGTTATGTTTTCTTATATCTGAGACAAAGTATGTTGTCATGGATCCTCTAACATGTTGATCTTGCATTTTCCCCCTCATGCTAGCCAAATTCTCAGCACCAAGTAGAAATACTACTTGTGCTTCCAAATACCCTTAAACCATTTTTGCCATGAGAGTCCACTATATCTACCTATGGATTGAGTAAGATCCTTCAAGTAAGTTGTCATCGGTGCTAGCAATAAAAATTGCTATCTAAATATGCATGACTTATTAGTGCGGAGAAAATAAACTTTGTACGAACTTGTTGTGGATGCAATAAAAGCGACGGACTGCATAATAAAGGTTCACATACAAGGGGCAATATAAAGTGACGTTCTTTTGCATTAAGATTTTGTGCATCAAACCTAAAAGCGCATGACAACCTCTGTTTCCCTCTGTGAAGGGCCTATCTTTTATTACTATCCTCTATCTTATTCAAGAGTCACGGTGATCTTCACCTTTCCCTTTTATTTTATCCTTTGGCAAGCTCAGCATGTTGGAAAGAACATGATATATATATCTAATTGGATGTGGGGGAGCATGAATTATTATTTTTGACATTACCCTTGAGGTAAAAAGTTGTGGGGCAAAACTATAAGCCCCTATCTTTCTCTGTGTCCGATTAAAACTCCGTAACCACAAGTATCGCGTCAGTGTTAGCAATTATGAAGGACTAAGTGATAGTTGAGTATGTGGACTTGCTTTTAAGCTCTGACATAGATTCTTTTCGATGTTATGATAAATTGCAATTGCATCAATGACTAAGGTTATAATTTGTTGGTGCTCAATAAGGTTTCTGATTCACGCTTTTGGCTTTGTGAAAAGATCATCATTTTAACATGAGTAATCATATGACAAAATCTATTTATGTTGCTGTTATGGAAATAACCATGATGCCTTCATGTCCGTATTTTTATTTTTATCGATGCCTCTACCTCTAAACATGAGGACATATTTATTTTTATCGGCTTTTCGCTTGAGGACAAGCGAGGTCTAAGCTTGGGTGAGTTGATACGTCCATTTTGCATCATGCTTTTATGACAAAATATATTGCATTATGGGCTGTTATTTCATGTTATGTCACAATACTTATGGCTATTCTCTCTTATTTTACAAGGTTTACATGAAGAGGGAGAATGCCGGCAGCTGGAATTCTGGGCTGGAAAAGGAGCAAATATTGGAGGCCTATTCTGCGCAACTCCAGAAGTCCTGAAACTCCATGGAATATCTTAAAATAAATAAAGAAACATCGTCGCCCAAGATGAAGGCCAGGGGGCCCACACCCTACTCACGAGGGTGGGGGCACGCCCCCCTACCTCGTGGCCCCCCTGGTGGCTCTCCAACGCCCATATTCTCCTATATGAAGTCTTTCAATGAGAAAAAAATAGCAAGCAACCTTTCGGGATGAGACTCCGCCGCCACGAGGCGGAACCTTGGCGGAACCAATCTAGGGCTCCGGTAGAGCTGTTCTGCCTGGGACACTTCCCTCCGGGAGGGGGAAATCATCACCATCGTCATCACAATGCTCCTCTCATCGGGAGAGGGCAATCTCCATCAACATCTTCACCAGCACCATCTCATCTCCAAACCCTAGTCATCTCTTGTATCCAATTCTTGTCTTCAAGTCCGGGATTGGTGCTAGTAGGTTGCTAGTAGTGTTGATTACTCCTTGTAGTTGATGCTAGTTGGTTTATTTGGTGGAAGATCATATGTTCAGATCCTATATTCACATTATTACCCCTCTGATTATGAACATGAATATGCTTTGTGAGTAGTTATGTTTGTTCCTGAGGACAAGGGAGAAGTCTTGCTACTAGTAGTCATGTGAATTTGGTATTCGTTTGATATTTTGATAAGATGTATGTTGTCTAACCTCTAGTGGTGTTATGTGAACGTCGACTACATAACACTTCACCATTATTTGGGCCTAGAGGAAGGCATTGGGAAGTAATAAGTAGATGATGGGTTGCTAGAGTGACAGAAGCTTAAACCCTAGTTTATGTGTTGCTTTCGTAAGGGGCTGATTTGGATCCATATGTTTCATGCTATGGTTAGGTTTACCTTAATACTTTTGTTGTAGTTGCGGATGCTTGCAATAGAGGTTAATCATAAGTGGGATGCTTGTTCAAGTAAGAACAACACCCAAGCACCGGTCCACCCACATATCAAACTATCAAAGTACTGAACGCGAATCATATGAGCGTGATGAAAACTAGGTTGAAGATATTCTCATGTGTCCTCGGGAGCGCTTTTCCTATTATAAGAGTTTGTCCAGGCTTGTCCTTTGCTACAAAAAGGATTGGGCCGCCTTGCTGCACTTTATTTACTTTTGTTACTTGTTGCTCGTTACAATTTATCTTATCACAAAACTATCTGTTACCACTTATTTTAGTACTTGCAGAAAATACCTTGCTGAAAACTGCTTATCATTTCCTTCTGCTCCTCGTTGGGTTCGACACTCTTACTTATCGAAAGGAATATGATAGGTCCCCTATAGTTGTGGGTCATCAAGCCCCCGCACTCGGCCGCAGTCTGCCTTGCGGAGGTGCCGAGCTTCCCATAGAAGAACGCTCCCCACAGCTCGATTATGGGGAGGACGCCGAGGGAGCCCTCGCACGCCGTGATGAAGGTGGAGAGTAGAGTCATGGAGTTGGGCGTGAGGTGGTGAGGCTGAAGATGGTAGAAGTCGAGGAACGAGCTGAAGAAGCCGCTCACTGGAAGGCCGAAGCCACGGAGGAAGTGCGAGCGGGAGACGACCCGCTCGTCTCCCAGCGGCACCGGCGAGATCTCCGTCTCCGGCGGCACCCGCGCCTTAACGAAGGCCGCGCTAGGCATCCAGCGGGTATCGCAGAGGAAGTAAATATGATCTTCGATCACGGTCGATCCATCCCAGTCGCTGCCCCTCTCGCGCGCTATGGCTTCCTGCTGGCGGCATGGAGAGGAGAATGCATTGGGGGCGGGCAACGGCGGCGGCGCTGCGGCAGCACAGAGCAGTAGCAGCATCGGAGGATGAGCAAGCAGAAGAAGAAGAGCGAGAGGGGCCGCAAGAGCTTTGGCACACCTCTCCCCCTCCCTACTTATAGCTCTCGGGCTATGAAGCCGAGGGGGCGGGGCGTGGGTCATGGGATTAACTGTGCCCACGTCCCCACGGCCCCCGTTTCCCACGCGCATTCACCACGCCGTAAATGGTCATGGGAATGGCAACCGTCTCCTTTGGTGCAACGGATCCGCCCGGTTGCCGAGGCATGGTAGTGGCGGGCCTGGCCCAGTGTCATGTCCTGTCTAAAATGTGGGGTGGTAGGCTGACCAGGCTGACATGTGCCGCGTGGCACGTCCGTGGCGGCCGGCGGCCTGGGAAGCCACCTATCTCCCGCCTTGAAGTTCAAAAACAAACCGTGCAAGCTCCGCCTGGAAGAAGTCGGCTCAGCAGTCGGCTGGCCGCAGGGCGGACTAGCATCTTCCCGATCCCGGTGAGGGAGGAAGCCGTTGAGGCTTCACCGCCCCTCGACCATGGTGCCTCACCGGCTTCGGGGACTACTGTCGGAGTAATGGTCCACGGGTAGGCTCACCCGAGTCCCTGGATTTATCAAGACTTTGGGCCAGCTCCGCCTAGCTAGACCCCAAGCTGAAGCTCCTCCCTCTAGGGCCGGCTGGCCCAAGTCTACGACGCTCCGAGTGACCGTCTTCTGACGGCCGCCCTCCAAAGAGGGCGGCAACGGGCAGGCGGCCACCTCACGACTACGGTGCGCTGAGCCCCCATCGAGAATACAAGTCAGAGCATGGCTACAGTGAAGGACATCGCCTCCAACGCTCGAGACGGGCGTGGCTATAGTGCTCCGTACAGACGGAGATCTCCGCACGACGGGGCACTGTGTCGTATCTCCCCTAACGTCGCTCCGGGCAGGCGGAGCTCTATTCCCCATGACGGCCTGTCAGTACGGCCTACCAGAGGCGGGCCCTATGAGACATTGACCCCAAGGAAGACGATGGAAGCTCAACCAGACGGATTCGAGAGGGGCCGGCCTCCACCAGGCGGACGTCCCTTGCCCCGAGGCGAGCACACCATTAAGATGATAAGACCAGGTGTGGGTACAGTGGCCTCCCACCAGGCGGCGGGACTGTAGCCACACTAGGATGACCAAGCCCCCATCACCAATGACACGGCTACAGTAAGCAGCCACCAACCAGTCGGTGGAGCCTACCAGGCAGCGGGCCCCAACGGTCGGCGGAGAAGCCGGAGGCTGGAGACACTGACAGCCGGGCCCAACACCCGGACGAATTACTATTGTACCCCTGGGGGGTAGGCCTATATAAACCCCCCAGGCCACCCATGCAAACGTTTCCCACTCCATTAGAACAACCACTCCCCTAGAGCAGGAAGAGAGCAAGCCTTGCCTCCTTCTGCCTCTAGCACACAGCTCAAGGAGCACCACTGTATCACTTGTGCCTTAGTGATCATGCAGAGACCCCGCAGAGTAGGACTAGGGGTGTTATCTCCTAGGAGAGCCCCGAACCTGGGTAAAGTACGCCGGCGCTCGTGTCTACGCCTTATCCCGCTTCCAAGCACCGGCGACGTTTTACTCGCTCCCACCATGATAAGCCATCCATTGGCATATGTCGCACCCAACCCCCAACAGGGGTCCTGTTCATCGGGAGGGGTGTGGCGTACCGCAAAACGGGACTCCATTGGATACTGTTCATCTCCACCGTTGACCTTCTCCAGCCTCCACGGGCTCGTGTTCATCCACCGTAGACCAGCTCCAGCCTCCACCTGCGACTGTTCATCCACGGGCCCCTAGTCATCCAGCCTCCACCGCGCGCCCCTCCACCGGCTACTGTTCAACCAGCCCTCTCCACGGGGGTCCTGTTCAACCACCCCTCCACGGGCTACTGTTCATCCAGCCCTCCACCAGCTACTGCTCAACCAACCCTCCACCAGCTACTGTTCATCCAGCCCTCCACAGGGTCCTGTTCATCCAGCCCTCCACGCGGTCCTGTTCATCCACCGGCTCAATCGATTGGGGTAATGTTCATCCAGCGACAACGGCCTCTACATACTACCACGGGTTCCTGTTCATCCAACCCCCA
>NC_041391.1:647093013-647115258 GCF_002162155.2 Triticum dicoccoides | reverse complement strand
ACAACGCTTACTTTTCATCCAGAGGCAGCATCGATCGACTTTAGTTAGCAGCAGTAGCGAAGGAATCACTCGAGCAGGTTCAGTTAACAGCCATCGATCAATCACTCGGGTTTAGTAACGCGTAGCCTGCTGTGCAATTGCTCGGGTTCAGTTAGAGCCCAACGCCTCGCTCGGGTTCAGTTAGATCCCAATGACTTGCACACACGTGCGTACGTACGAGAGAAACGCGCATCAGTTGGCCCCCGACCAGCCACCGTAACCAGGAACTCCCCGATATTTTCCTCGCCCTCGCTTCTACAATGGTTTTTTCCGTCATGGACGGCCCAAAGAATGTCATGCATCTGCGTCTCCGGCTCGCCAAGGACGAAAAGCCGATTTTCTGTCATGATTTTCTGTCATAGAAGTAGGACCCCACCACATCTATGATGATACTGGGTTTTGTCACAATTATCACCATAGAAGTGTCATATGTATGACAGATTTTTTTTCGTTTGGCCCAAAATGTCACAGATGTGTCTTTTTTTGTAGTGTTATAAACAAACTAGCATCAACTACAAGATATAATCAACACTACTAGCAAGCCACAGGAACTAATCTGAGGTTTTGATACAAATATTGTATACAAAAGATGAACTAGGGTTTGAGATGAGGTGGTGCTAGTGAAGATGTTGATGAAGATTGGTCCTTCCCTGATGAGAGGGTTGTTGATCATGATGATAGCCTCGACTTCCCCCTCCTGAAGGGAAGTGTCCCCGGCGAAATCGCTCCATTCGAGAGCAAAAGTGCTCCTGCCCAAGTTCCGTATTGAGACGGCTGTAGGCTGTCCCGAAAGTTCTCTCGTTGTTTTTTCTAGGGAAAATGGGCTTATATACCAGAAGATGGTCAGCGGAGGTAGACTAGGTGCCCTACAAGCCACCAGGGTGCACCCTGGGGGGGGAGGGGTGGGTGTGCCTTGGTGCTTCATCGGCACCTGGGTCGCCCCCTCTGGCACTTCTTTGCTCCAATATTTTTATTTATTCCAAAATAAATCTCCATGAAATTTCAGCTCATTTGGAATTGTGTAGGATAGGTATCTCTGACATAGCTTTTTCAGGTCCAGAATTCCAGCTGCCGGCAATCTCCCTCTTCATGTAAATCTTACATATTAAGAGAGAAAAGACATTAGAATTGCTCCACAAAGTGTTATATTGATAAAAAAATACTATAAATAACAGTAAGAAATTGTGATGCAAAATGGACGTATCAGTGTTCGATACGGCATATTGACACCACATGATTCCGCTCTTTTTGGTTTGGGGGGGTTAAGAAATAATTCAAATAGGATTTGAAATGAAAGCATGTAAGTTCAAGTTATGCAGAATGCATTCACAGTAATTTCATGACCTGTTAGCAAATTAACTATAGAGAGATGTTTATATGTTTGAGGAATCCCTACTACATCATCATTTTGAGTTTTTGACTCTAACATAATGGTGGGCTGTGATAGCAACATTGTTAATACCTTTATTGTCATGGTTTAGTTTTATAGTACCTCTGTCCGGGATATATAGGGCCAGTGTTTTATTGTGCGCCCTCTGGATTTGTTAGACAAAGCTTGATTCTGTTGCTGATCCCGCCAGGCGGTTGGACATGCAAGCATGGGAGTGAAAAAAGCGCAGGCAGGGGAGATATTGCGTGCATGCTTTGGGGAGAGATCAGAGGGATTAGTAACTAAAATGGCTAGTTCCTTGTCATGGAGAAGTGGCCCTCCAGCCATTTAATCCCACACGCAGACCTATCTTGCTCGTGTTATTTTGATGCTTCAGTTTCTCCATATTTTCTTCTTTTGGAAAGATTACTGATTCTTATAATTTTTCTACAAAGTGTTCAATCTAGTGCTCAGGATGCAATAGCTTATTTAACCTAGAACACCAAGTCCCAAAATATGTTAGCGACCACTTCTAATAATGGAATGACAGGTAGGAGACACTTTGGTTTCTTTTGTAGAAGTTTTCCTGTCTATTACATCTCTGGGATTGTTTTTACTACTTTATCTCATGGTTTTGAATTTATCACTCTGCAGTTGTCTGGGATTTAAAGGCTTCATCTACCTTCTTAACTTTATTTTTAAAACCTTGTCGGATACCAACTTTTGTATTATATATATTTCTAAGTTTCAACCTGATATTAAAATAGGTTTTCAGATTCAGATAGAAGGAAACGTTCGGTTCTTGAATGGAACCCTGACATATCCAGCCAGTAATTGTCGTATCGAATGATGACAACTATCCTTCTTTGCAAGTAATGATCATTTCCTCTATATTTTTTTGTACTATGGTTTATCTTCTCCATATGCAGCTCTTTGCTAGAATAAATGAAACTGATCAATTTGTTCACTTTATTAAGGTGTCTGTTATAGTTTTAGTGATGATGCTGCCTTAATAGGAGAGGCTAGCAGTAAAGAGTTTCTGGTCCTTCGTTTTAACTCACATTGGTAACCATTCTTCATCGAGTATTTTTAGTATATCAGTAACTTTATACATTTACCCTTTCTAGGTTTGGGATGTGAGGAAAACCATTTCACTGCAACAAGAATTTGTTGGACACTCTAATGGTTTTGTTTCTCTTGCGGTTCTCATTTTCTTTTCCATCAATTGGATGATGACAATGCATTTTATATCACTCCTTTCTTATCCTATGTGCATTTACTCTGATGACCAGGTGTGATTGCTATGTCTTGGTGTCCCTATGATAGTTCTTTCTTTCTTAGTTGTTCTAAAGACAACAGAACTTTATGCTGGGATGCAAGTAGTAGAAATGTATATGCATCCTCATTTGATGAGACGGTAGGAACATACAAGGTAATGGGACTGTTGCACCTGAGAACAACCAGTAGATGGATCACTGGAGTTGCTTATTTTTTTTTGCCATTGGCTTTAGCTTATAGAGCTATATAAACAACTATATGAATTCATCTACTCGCTAGTTGTTATATAAATGGCTTAATTTAGATGGGACTATGACTTGCCAGTACTCATGCTTGCCATATAAAGTTAGTTAATTTTCCAAATTTAATATTTATTTCTTCCATAGTTCTCTAGCCTTAATGCAGCTGGGAAAAGTAATGTTGGTGGCCCAGGTAAGTTAGAACACTGGCTCATGTTTGACTTTCAGGAATATAGTTAGATTTTGTTAAATTTAGAATTTCTTTCATCTCGTATGTCAAAAGATTCCATAAGTTTAGTGTGCCTTTTATTTTCTCTACATTTTTTACATTTCCTATGATCTAGTATATTTAGAGTCCTAATGTCAGCCGATCTTCATATTTTTATGCATTTATGCTTCATTTTATTTGAGCTGTGTTGTGATCTTGATCGTAAATTGATTTATCTAAAATTGTTGGCATTACTTTTGCTGAGTATCTTATTGCTGAGATGGTTGAATTTTCCTAGTTAGCTACTTTGTCTTGGGATAACTGCTGTCGCATTGTCTTGTGCATGTGTAGATAACAAGAATTTTGGCAGAGTTTCGCTTCCCTTTTACTGTGAAAAAAGTGATCGTATTTTTTTCAGATGTTAAATTTTAATGTTTGCGCAGAAACCAGTCAAAGTGCTACAGAATGTCAAGCAATTGAGGAGACAACAAATCGTTTCTCCAATAAGGCTGTTGCTTCTTCGACTATTCAAATTGCTATTCATGCGGTACCTCGAAAACCTAGAACACCTACTACCAGGACGAGCTCAATTAAAATTGTTGTCGTAGCAAAGCCTAGAACTGCCTCTTCTATCATCACAAGATCTATGAAGTCAGTCACATCTGAAAAAAACAAAGTGTCCATTGTATATAATGCATGTAAGGATTTATGCAATAATGAAGAAGCTCAAACAAGATGGCCTGTTAAAGAAGTGAAAAAAATCTTACTCTCATTGGTTATGTCATAATAGTGTATTTCCATATGTGTTGAATACTTTAACTAACTTTTTTTATTTTCCTCATAGGTGTGATAGTCGATGCACATTATGTTGATATTAAGCATGTGTTGGCTATTCACATGAACGAGTATTTCAAAGTTCAGATAAGATTTTCTTTGGAACTGACATAGAATATTGTTCTGATTCAAAGAATGCAATTTTAGCAGCTGCTGGAGCCATCATACAGGTAAAATGCGACCATATTATAGCTTATTAATGTTCAGTGTTACATTTGTTGGAGCTAGCTACTAGCTCTCACTAGAATCTCTTAATGATCTAACACACACATGTACTTATCTTCTGGTTTTCTCATGTAAACATGTACACTAGAGTCTAGAAGCTACAATTAGGCATCTTATACAACTACAACAAGCTTGTTGTTCACAGGTGGACTTATCCTAAGTTGTCTCATGCACTACAACAAGCTTGTTGTACACATGATTTCCTTTATTGCCACAAGTTGTTTGATTAGGTTCAGATTTGTATTAGGTGTAGAGTTCAGATAAGAATCCATTTAAGAGTTGGACTTTATTCCTTTGAGCTGGCGTCAACTGAGTATTACTTTCTAAATATAACTTCACGTGGCTAGGCAAATTGACTTCAGCAACAACTACTTGTAATATGATTAAAACTAGCAAATTTAATGTGTTATGATGATATTTATGTTCAATAATGTGTTGTCAACATGAAAGTTATCTTAAGTTCTGTTGATGTCATAAAAATGATGTCAAAGTACTTTCTAATAATTCAAATGCGTTCAGGAATGTGATATGGTTGTGACTGGACAATGCAAGCACGTGTTTGCTGTAATTCGCCCCTGGTCATCATATATCGGGAAATAAGGGGTTTGGGTTTTGCTTTATCAACAATATTGCCTTGGGGGAAATATATTTGATAAAAGAGAAGGTGATATTTTGTTTTTTTACTCTGTGAACTTTTTTCATTTTCAATTTAGTTTTCACTATTGAATGTACTCCTATATATACTTTGTTATTATAGCATGCAGAAAAAGTTATGATTGTTGATTTTGATTATCATCATGCCAATGGTACACAGTGTATCTTTTTTAACGATGATTGTTTCTTAACTTTCTCCATACACAGGTACATACGATCTACTAGTAATTTGAACATACTTCACAAGTCAGTTTATTATGCATATGTGCAGTACCATATCGGTAACCTAAGCTGTAAAATTATGATAGCATTATAAAATTCTATAGAAAATTCATGGTAGCTTAGTACAAAAATCTTTTGCTTTATAATGAAAACTATTCTTAAGGTGACTTCAAATCATTTGGTATTTAAATTTAACTTGAAATATTTGAATGAAGGAAAAAATATGAAGTCTTGGTAACTTCTATAAGAAAATTATGAAGGAAAAACTGTGTTGCAGTGAAAAAACTACGAGTAACAAACTTCATGTTGGCCACATGAGTAAAGCATGCATAATGATATACAACAATAGATGACTTCAGGACTGACTTATCTAGAATTGAGTAGCACTATGTTGAAGAAGTCAAATCCATTTATCTTAAGGACCAACTTATCTAGAATGCAGTAGAAGTATGTCTCAGAAGTCAAATTCATTTGACATTTGATTTTTCTCCCTTACTGAACTCATCATTGTTTCTTATCGATGATTAATTCCTAAAAAATGTGTTCTAATTCCTTTTCTTTTATAGGGATGTTGTTTTGACAAACAAAACAAAATAGGAAGGCAAGGCCAAGTGTGGAGATTACATTGGTATTGGAAAAGGTCAAGGATTCAATGTGAACATCAATAGGCATATGGAGATGGAGACATGTTGGTAATCTTTAAGCATATTCTTGTTCCTGTCGTTAAAAGCTTTTCCTTAGATTATATATTAGTTTTGGCTCGTTTTGATGCCGGTGCATATAGTTTGATATTCCCATCACATAGTTCACATGAAATAAATATTTCAAATTTTGACATACTTTGTAATTTAAATGTAGCCCTCGGTGATGAAGTTGGTGATTGTAAAGTCACACCCGAAGGCTACAACACAATGACTTCCATTGTAAGTTGCTTTTTCTATATCTTGAATCCTTTCTTATATTTGTATACCCACAAGTCAAGATTTTGCCATTTCTCAATTAATTTAAATAATTTGAATTCTTACATATCTTTAAATATGATATTTGTAAATGCTGAATATTAGAATGTTACTTATTGTAAAGTCACTGGAACTGTTTTAGTTGAATCGCTCAACTACTGATAGTAAATGTTACTCCCTCCGTCCCATAATATAAGACATTTTTGCCATCCAACACTACTTGCAAAAACGTCTTATATTGTGGGACAGAGGGAGTAGAACAGAATCATCTCTCGGCTCTAACCCCCGTCTTACTCACACAGACACACACATGTGGTCTTTCTATTTTATCCACGCTTGAGAGGCTACATCCTGCCACAAGCTTAGTACTTCTAAAACACATACACATAGCCTCAATATACAGGCTGCCCCAACTGACCTAGCTGCAAACCAACTCAAGCAATTGGTATCTGGCTGCATTGCTTAATAGCCAAGATTTTCCTCTAGGCATGCAAATTTGGAACCTTCAGGATATCCTTCGGCCCTCAAGGTTCAAAATTTGCCTGGCTACTTTCCTCGCAAAATTTTTAAATTTGACTTTGGCTTCCTCCTGTATGCAGTTCACCATGGGCTCATTTCTGCCTTGCTGTCGGTGTACTAGAATAGGGGTACCCTAGTGACCCGAACTTGTGCACGGGCAGTTGCAGCACCCCGCTGCAAAGGCTTGCCGGGCGGACACCAAGATCCCCCAAGGTTCCCTTGGGGCCATCCAAGAACAAAGTATTTAAGCTAAGGAGACTCTTGCCGGGAAGGCCAACCAAGGCGCTCCAAGGAACTTGCCGCGACGCGCCACGCTCTCCGGCAAGGCAACAAGGCACTGGCAAGGGGAGCTTGCCGGGAAGACTAAACAAGGTACCCCGAGGCCCGGTGAGCGACGAGCTTCTGGACCCGGCGAGATAACAACAGCAGCAAGGCGCTTGCCGCGGCAGGCGGCCACTCTGCGCCCACGCTCTAGCGCATCCACCAACGTGTCGCTCTGGGGGCCTCTCCGGGCGCGCGTGGCGGGAGGCTGTGCAGCCAGCGGTGCGCGGTGGCATGCGAAGCTGACAAGATTGCCATCGTGGCGAACGGTGGCGCCCCTAACGGTCCTTTTCTGCACTATTCGGGCGACTCGGATCGGCATTTAATGCCCTTGTCCCCTGCCGCCAGGGTTAGGTAGGGTGTACTGTACAAGAAACTGTATCAACTACCTCGCTTTTTACGTTTTTACCCTCCTCTGCGTTGCCACCTGTCGGTGACCCCTTTAGCGTATAAAAGGAGGCCCATGCGCAACGTAGAGGGGGTTCGGAGTCTCGGACAGTTTTCTTCGATTCATTCGTAGCCCAGAAAACATCACACTCTCTCGCTCGAGAGCAAGAACACCAGATAATACAACCAGACAAGCAGCAGTAGGAGTGTTATCTCTCCGGAGAGCTCCGAAGCTGGGTAAACTGCTCGTGTGCCTCGCCTCGATCTGCTCTTCGTGCGACCTCCGCCCCCCGCCGAACCGAAAGGGGCCCGGTCCGCCGGCCCCATAGGTGTCCGTGGATCAGTTCTCCTCGACATCTTTGGCGCGCCAGGTAGGGGTGTTGAGATTGTGTGAACCAGATCCGGCGTTCACACGAGCTAGATCTTTATTCCCTTCATCAACATGCCACCGAAGAAGACTTCGGCGGCAGCCGCTCCATCCGCGTCACTTCCACCACCGTTGGAGCAAACGAGTGGTGGGATGGACGCCGGCGGAAGAAAGGACGTCGACGAGGAAGCTCATGATGCTGCCAGGTCCAAGAACAAGGCTGCACAAACCTCGACGACTGTACATGTTCCACGCCACTCTCAGGAGGTGCAAGATCAACAGCGTCATGGCACTAGCAGTGCCATACGCGTGATAGCCCAAGACCAAGCTGGTGGATCTCGGGGCGTTCAAGACCAGCATGCACGCCAGCGTGCTGGCACGAGCGGGGCACGGTCGCCTGGACGGGATACTGCTCCTTCTAACATAGTTAGAAGTTCGAGCACGTCCCGCTCCTCGCGCCGTCCGCCACTGCTACCCACCACTCCAGCAGAAGCTTTGGCACGAGCTCAACTTCTCCTAGATTATCCTCCGACGTCGGACAAGATCGGCGAATGGAGAGCCACCATTCAGAGTCTCATCGGCTACGCCAACGGTGACACTCCACGACGGCCAAGCGCGTCGCCGCTGCGGCAAGACCGCCGAACGCGAGCCGGTGGCGACGAAACGGGCGGAGGTGCAACTACCATGCAATCACCACCCCGAAGACCAAGATCGCCGACTCGCCGGATCCACCTCGACAGCGACTCCACTGCATCGTTGGATCCACGAGCTCGTCGCGATCAGCGCCAAGTTCTTCATGATCGACAACAAGAAGACGCTCAAACCCGCATCGAGCGCCAAAGAGAAGCGCGACGTCAATCTGACAAGCGCGCTGGGCCCTCTGTTGACATGCATGCGCCAGGGGAACCAGGCGATCTGCCATACGCGATAGGTTGTCCTGCGTTCACTCGTGAGCTGCGGCAAGTCCAATGGCCTAGTACAAAGAACTTCAAGCCAGACGTACCGGAGAAGTACGACGGCAAGACGCATCCGTCAGGGTTCCTCCGCATCTATACCATTGTGGTACAAGCTGCCGGGGGACGAGATGACAAGATCCTTGCCAACTACTTCCCGCTGGTGCTCAAGCCCAACGTCAGATCCTGGCTCATGCACTTGCCGGACAACTCCATATCCTCTTGGGCTGATCTGTGCCATCAGTTTGTCGGGGCCTTTAGCGGCGGACACAAGCCTCATGGCCAGGAGAGTGATCTTCATCTGCTCGCCCAGAAGGAAGGAGAGCCCCTGCGCAAGTACATTAAGAGATTCAGTAGTGTGCAGCACAACATCCCAGACGTCCACCCTGCCGCGGTGATCAGCGCGTTCCATTAGAACGTGCGGAACCGCAGGATGCGAGAGGAAATGGCGATGTGCAAGATCAGGGACGTCAGTGAGTTATATGCACTGGCCGACAAGTGTGCGCGTGCTGAGGAAGGGAGGAGACTCCCCAGAGAAAATATAGGAGCGGGGGGATCTGACAGTGAAGATGCTGCCCCGACAAGGAAAAACCGGCGCCCGAACAACAGGAGGAGAAAAGGCAAAGAAGTGCTAGTTGTTCAGCAGTCCGGCAACGGTGGCGGCGCCAAGGAAGCCAAAGCTGGTGACTCCGGTAAGGAGGTTGCCGCGGAGGCAGCAGTTGCCGACAAGCAGGACGGCCCCAACAAGCAATATTGCAAGATCCACCGCACCAAGGGCCATGATCTCTAGAACTGTAAGAAAGTCGAACAGCTTGTTGAGCAACAAAAAGCTGAATACGAGCGGCGCGACAAGGAGAAGGCCCAGGAAGGAGCTGGTGGATCCGGCAAGAAACGTCCCGGCCGAGGAGGACGCCGCGGCAAGGCCAAGCAGCGGCAAGGAGATAGACCTCCTGGCGGCCGCAACAAGGATGAAGATGACGGCGACGATGAAGATATGGATGATGAGGAGACTGATGAGCAGGAGTTCCAGAAAGCCATAGAGGTCATGTGCATTGACGGTGGTGCTTCTCTGCAATCCTCGCACCGCCAGCTCAAGCAGTGGGTGCGAGAAGTTAATGCAGCAGAACCACCCGTCGAGTCATGCAAGCCTCTGAAATGGTCCGGCACGCCTATCATCTTTGATATTGAGGACCACCCGGATCGCATAACTGCGGTCGGGTGCTTGCCGATGTTGGTTTCACCAACAATCCGCAACCTCAAGGTCACTAAGATGCTAGTTGATGGCGGGGCCGGCTTGAACCTGATCTCCTCCGCGGTGCTTTAGAAGCTCTAGATCCTTGACAGCGATCTCGAAGAGACCGACACATTTCAAGGAATCAACCCGGGAAGGAGCAAGCCAAAGGGAAAGATCACATTGCCGGTAACATTTGGCAGTGAGCTGAACTTCAGGACTGAGAGGGTCACGTTTGACGTTGCCGACTTTCCATTACCTTACAATGGGATCCTTGTCCGTCCGGCACTCGCCAAGTTCATGGCACCCTCTCACTATGCGTACAACGTACTGAAAATGCCAGGCCCAATAAGTGTCATCTCTGTCCCTGGCGACAAGAAGGATGCTCTTATCTGTGCCGACAAGATCTACCGGGAAGCCGCAGCCGCAGCAGAATGAAGGACACTTGCCGCTGAAGCTCCCGGGGGGAAGAAGAAGACCAAGACCGGCAAGAGCTCTGATGCCCACTCCGGCAAGTGCACCTCTTCGGAGTGCTGCGCTACCGTCGAGGACGCACCATCGAGCTCCACCGGCAAGTGTAAGAAGGCAATGGCAGCTCCACCTGAGACTAAGAAGGTGTCCGCCAAGGAGGATGGCACTGGTGGTACCTTCACCATCAGCGCCACTCTGCACCCCAAATAGGAAAGCGCGCTCGTTGCTTTCCTGCAGGCAAATGTCGACATGTTTGCGTCGCAACCGTCTGATATCCCCGGTGTTCCCAGGAAAGTGATTGAGCACCACCTTCCTATCTGTCCTCATGCGCGGCCCGTCAAGCAGAGAGTCAGGAAGCAGACAGTAGAGCGCCAAGAATTCATCGCAGAAGAAATCAAGAAGTTGGAAGCAGCAGGCCTTGTCAGAGGAGTACTCCATCCCACGTGGTTGGCCAATCCTGTTGTTGTGTGCAAAGCTAACGGGAAATGGAGACTTTGTATTGACTTCACTGATGTTAATAAAGCTTGTCCCAAAGACCCATTTCCCTTGCCGCGTATTGACCAGATTGTTGACTCCACAGCCGGATGTGATTTGCTTTCATTTCTTGATGCATACTCAGGATACCATCAGATCTTCATGGCAGAAGAAGATGAAGAGAAAACCGCATTTATCACCCCATGTGGCACGTACTGCTTCGTACGGATGCCTTTCGGTTTGAAGAATGCTGGTTCAACATTCGCAAGGGTAGTCCACCATGCTTTTGAGCCGCAAATGCACAGAAATGTGGAAGCTTACATGGATGACATAGTGGTCAAGAGCAAGAACAAAGCGACCTTCATTCAAGATTTAGACGAGACATTTGCAAATCTGCGCAAGATCAACCTCAAGCTTAACCCCGAGAAGTGCATCTTTGGAGTCCCTTTCGGCAAGCTTCTCGGGTTCTTCGTGTCTCAGCGGGGAATTGAAGCCAATCCCGACAAGATCAAAGCCATCGAGCAGATCGAAGCACCAAAGCGCGTCAAGGATGTACGAAGGCTTGACGGTTGCGTGGCTGCTCTCAGCAGGTTTATCTCTAGATCTGTCGAGCGCGCCCTGCCATTTTTCAAAATTTTGAAAAAGGCAGGTCCAATGAAATGGACTCCGGAAGCGGAGGCTGTGCTGCAGGACTTGAAGAGATACCTGTCCTCCACTCCAACGCTTGTCGCACCTAAGCCGCAAGAGAAGTTGCTGCTGTATATAGCGGCAACCAATCAAGTGGTTAGTGCTGCTTTAGTGGCGGAGAGGGAGGCGGATGATGAGCCAGCAACCACGGCAGATCCATCCAGCGACAAGCAGGGGGCTTCATCGACAAGCTCTGGTCCCGACAAACATGGGTTTGTGCAGGAACATGATAAGATGCCAAGGAGAATGGTGTAGCGCCCAGTTTACTTTGTCAGCTCTCTTCTGCAGGGGGCTAGATCAAGGTACTCTGGTGTGCTGAAGTTGCTTTTCGGCCTCCTCATGGCCTCGAGAAAGCTGCGCCATTACTTCCAAGCACATGAGATCACAGTCGTCACTCGCTTTCCGTTGAAGAGGATACAGCAAAATCCAGAAGCAATGGGCAGGATTGTCGAGTGGGCGCTAGAACTGTCAAGCTTTGGTCTCAAGTTTGAGAGCACCTCAACTATCGAAAGCAGAGCATTGGCAGAGTTCATAGCAGAGTGGACGCCACCCCCAGATGAAGAAATTCCAGAAACGAGCATCCCCGTCAAAGAGGCAAGCAAAGAGTGGCTGATGTACTTTGATGGTGCCTTCTCGCTGCAAGGCGCCGGTGCAGGCGTGCTGCTTGTCGCACCCACCGGAGAGCACCTCAAGTACGTAGTCCAGATGCACTTTCCCAAAGAGCAAGCAACCAACAATACTGCAGAGTATGAAGGATTGCTTGCCGGTCTTAGAATCGCAGCAGACCTTGGGATCAAGAAGCTCATTGTCAGGGGTGACTCACAGCTTGTCGTCCGACAAGTGAACAAGAACTACCAGAGTCCGTTGATGGAAGCGTATGTTGATGAAGTGAGGAAGCTAGAAGAGCACTTTGACGGCCTACAAATGGAGCATATCCCAAGAGCTCAGAATGATATTGCTGACGGCCTGTCAAAGTGCGCCGCACTAAACTTACCTGTGTAACCAGGGATCTTTGTGCTTAAGTTGAATCAACCATCCGTAACGCCCTCAACTGAACAAAGCAAGAAGAGGAAGTTGGTGTCCGGCGACTACTTTCCGGCAGAGCTCCCCGAAGCCGCCGCCAAGAAAGTCCCCAAGGTCAACACCAAGGATGCTGAGGGGCAGTCTGCTCCGGCAAGCCTTATGGTTTGTTCCGTTGAAGCAGACGCTCCCAACAAGTTTTGCTCCGGCAAGCTTGCCGGGGAACATCAAGCTCCGGCAGGACCACAAGTCCTTGCCGTGGAAGCGGATGTTCCCGCAGCAGCAGATGCGCCTTTAGTCCTTGTTGTCGAGCCACAAGCTCCAGCATGGGCACAGCGGATTGTCCATTTCCTTCAGACAGGAGAACTTCCCAAAGAACAAGAAGAAGCGGAAAGAGTAGCCCGGCAGTCAAGTATGTACCAGTTTGTCAATAGCATACTGTACAGAAGAAGACTCAACGGTGTGAAATTGAAGTGTATTCGCCGGGAAGATGGGCAAAAGCTGTTGGCGGAGATACATGGAGGCATATGTGGCCACCACATTGGCGCAAGAGCACTTGCCGGCAAAGCTTTCCGGCAAGGTTTCTTTTGGCCGACAGCCCTCCAGGATGCAACTGCACAAGTAACCAAGTGTGAAGCGTGCCAGTTCCACTCCAAACAGATACACAGGCCAGCTCAAGCTCTCCAGACGATCCCTTTATCCTGGCCATTTTCGGTCTGGGGGCTCGATATCCTCGGCCCCTTCCCCCGAGCTGTCGGGGGCTTTGAGTACTTGTACGTCGCAATCGACAAGTTCACAAAGTGGCCGGAAGTGCAGCCAGTGAGGAAGGTGACAGCACAGTCAGCAGTCAAGTTCTTCAGGTCGATTGTTTGCCGTTTCGGGATCCCTAATAGGATCATCACCGACAACGGCACGCAATTCACGAGCCGCACCTTCATGCAGTACGTCCAAGACCTTGGCGCCAAGGTCTGCTTCGCTTCTGTTGCTCATCCAAGAAGCAACGGTCAAGCAGAGAGGGCAAATGCTGAAGTGTTGCGCGGGCTCAAGACCAGAACTTTCGACAGGTTATACAGGTGCGGAAGAAACTGGATCGAAGAGCTGCCGGTGGTTCTTTGGTCGATCAGAACGACGCCAAATCGAGCCACTGGCCAGACACACTACAGGAATCAGCTACTTTGCCGTCTGCCACGGCGGATGGCAAAGGCCCGAACGGCGGACGGCAAAGGCCTTTGCCGTCAGCCACGGACGGCAAAAGGCTCCGGCAAAGTAGGCTTCGGTAAACAGCTACTTTGTCGTCTGCTACTGACGGCAAAGTCTTTGCCGTCTGCAGCGGACGGCAAAGAGAGCGCGGCGGACGGCAAAGAGAGCGGACGGCAATAATTGCGCTGTCAGTCCGTTAAGTGGCTAACGGAAGGCCTTTGCCGTCCGCTGCTGACGGCAAAATTTCTAGGGTCTTTGCCGTCCGCCGTATGATGTCATCTATACGTCACTACATGGCAGGTTCTTTGCCGTCCGCCACTGACGGCAAAGTCTTTGCCATCTGCCATTGTAGGCAAACTGACCAAATGGGTCAGCTCCCAGGAAGCACAGCTGGATGCCACATGGCTTCTTTGCCGTCAGCGGCAGACGGCAAAGAGCCCGTTGCCGTCAGTGGCAGACGGCAAAGAACCTGCATTGCCTCTGTTTTTTCATATACCCAACCATTTTCACAGCAAATAGATGATACATATATATTTTTCACATGGCAAGTTCACAGCAAACATATGAGATATCCAACACATATAATTTCATCATACATGCATAGTTCCATCAACCATACATAGCAAGTTCGACATACATGCATCCAACCATACATATTACAATAGTGTCATCCTACCATACATGCATAGTTCATAGATACAAAGGAAACATAGTTCATCCAAACAAGCACTCCATCTATGCAAGCTTCCGTGAAGTGAATGAATTCTGCAAAATGGGAAATAAGAAAGTTAGAAGAAGAATATTAGAAGAAGAAGAAGATTAGAAGAAGAAGAAGAAGAAGAAAATGAAGAAGAAGAAGAATATATGACATTTATGAGCTAATTTAGGTGAAATTGATCATTTGTGAGCTAACTTAGGTGAAATGGATCGTTTATGAGCTAACCTAGGTGCAATGGATCGCTTATGAGCAAACTTAGGTAAAATGCATCATTTTAGAGGTAACCTAGGTAAGATGGATCATTTTGGAGCTAACCTAGGTAAAATGGGTCATTTTAGAGCTAACTTGGGTAGAATGGATCATTTATGAGCTAAGTAAGGTTAAATGGGTCATTTTAGAGCTAACGTAGGTAAAATGGATCGTTTATGAGCTAAGTAAGGTAAAATGGATCATTTTAGAACTAACTTAGGTAAAATGGATCGTTTATGAGCTAACTAAGCTAATTATGCCATTTTTGACATAAGTAAGCTAAGTACATGTCATTATTGAGCAAACCTAGTTAACTAAGCATATTAGAGCTAACTTTGGTCATTTTGGAGGAAACAAAGCTAAGTACAGATCGTTTTAGAGCTAACTTAGGTAAAATGGATGGTTTTGGAGGTCAGTAAGCTTATTAAGTCATTTTGGAGGTGAAGAAGCTAAGTCTAGATCATTATGGTAAGCATTGGAGGAAATAAAGCTAAGTCTAGGTCTTTATGCATGTGTTAAGCAAAACACTAGTTAAACTTACCAAGATGTAGGAGGTGTAGGAGTGGGGTGGCTCGTGTCGGTAGCTGGAGAAGGATCGTGCGATGCTTGTCTGGAGTTACGCTGCACCAAAGATCATTTCCAATGTCTTGTTAGCATGATGACACTCAAATGTTAAGACTAGCAAGTAATGTCCATTCAATAAAACTCACCGTGGTCCCAGGAGCAATCACTGGCATCGGCGGAGCGGTCTGACCTGTCTTCTCGCACACAGACTGCACATTTGGTTTTGACGACTCAGTCATACTAGTTAGTAATGAGACAAACACTACATGAATGTTTTGGCTAATCTGCAGAAGAAACTTACCACAAGGAGCTCGTACATGGCCCTTGCCTGCATGTCATTCCGTGCCCTCTCCTCCTCCATCATCTTTGTCGTCCTCTCCTCCAACTCCCACTGCCTCTCCGCCGCCTCTGCCAGAAGTTTCTCCGTTCTATCTCTCTCACTCTGTATAGCAGCCTGCAACACCACTCACATGACCATTTGTAATCATTGATGGAAGCGCACATAATGTAATGGAGAAAGATAACTGAGTATGTATCACTAACCTTGATGGCGAGTTGCACTGGCCGTTCATGAGGCCTTATCTCAGGAGCGGAGCTCGACTGGCGTGCCTTGATCTCTGGGAGAGTGCTAGGACAACGGATAAGTCCATCTCCAATGGCTATGGAGCCATGGGACCTCCCGCCACCAGATACCATCAACAGCTCTGGATCAATGGGACCCTGGCTCGGGTTAAAGTCCTCCCCTTTCCTCGCCTTCCCCTCATCTCTATATCTCACAAGCTTGTTGTGGGAGGAGATGTTGGTGAAGTTGTTTGCATCATCGAGGTCAGACTGAGAGAAAGCCTTGACTTTCTTGAAAGAGGCAGTGTGGGCCATGGCATACATGTCGTACACCTCTGGCACCTTATCCGCCTTATTGTAGCGTGCCTGAAAGAAAGAAACAATGAAAATTAGTAATTAAAGGGCTCAAGCTAGCATGATGAATGAATTGCATGAATCATGAAGCAAACCACATACCCAGTTGCGCCCGAACTGATATAAGTTGGAGCTGCCTTGATGGTGTGGCACACCTTCCATTTGGGCACGTTTGTCCTTGGCCTTGTTGTGGAGGGCTAGCCATTGTGGAGAGCACCACTCATCGACCAACACCTCCCAACAATCCATCCGATCCGCACACCATCTCGGAGGCGCCTAAGTTAGCAAATAGAAACTTGAGCGCTATGGCTAAGAATTACTAAATGAAGGAACTTAAGTAGAGAAGGCCTTAAGAATTACCTTCATGTACTGCTCCTTACTCAGGAACTTACCGCGGCACGCCGGCTTGGTCTTCTTGATACCACGCAAGGCGTAGTAGTCTCGAACAGCCTGCACCCGAGCCTCGTGCCGTAAGTTCTGGAGTAGGCGCTTGCAGACGTTCTCGATAACATGTGTCGCGTCCTCCTCGTATCCCTCCTCACACCTGTAGAATGTCTGCAATCAAATGAGACAATATTGATTAGTACAATTAATAACTAGCTAGTTGAAGATTTTTAAATGTGTAAAGGAGAAATTACCCAAAACTTTCTGATCACCATGTCTGCCCTCGTGTCGCACACGACACCGTCGATAATCTCATCCAGCGGGGCCGGGGCAGCCACGTAGTGCTCCCAGCTCAATCCAAGCTCTGGAAGCCGACCCTCACCAGGCAACGTGACAAACCCCAGGAAGTTTTGCCGGCAAAGAACTCCAAGGACGGAGTTGGGCCGGCAGACACTATGATGGTGGTCCCAACCCCTCCAGCATGACAAGGCCAACGCATTAGTTATTTGAAAAAACGTGAATGCACAAGGTACAAAAATATTAAATGCACTTACGTACCTCTCCCCATCAGGGAAAATCAACCACCTCTGCTCGCGGGTCACCGGCACGGACGTGAGCCGTGTAGCACCACGCTGGTAGACGGTGCCCCCCTCCTCCTCAAGATCAGTCGGGTCCCCACCATCATCAGCATGGCCACTCGGCTCCTCGGGCTGATCCGGCCAGGTACCCCATCCGGACGTGTGCTCCTCCGGGGTCACGTGGGCCGAACTCTCGTGGGCCGAAGGCCAGTCGACCCGAGGCTCGTGGTCCCAAGACCCGTGGACCGGAGGTTCGTGGACCGGAGTCCGTGTAGGCTCCTCCTCGGACGAGTCCACCCTAGCAGTCACGTGCTCGGGTGAAACAGCCGGGGGTGGCGGCGAGGAAGGCGCCGTAGCCCTACCTCCTCTCCCACGACCACGTGCCCCACCTCCTCTCTTCCTACCTCGAGCTCGTCCCCTGCTGGGCACCGCGGTCGACGAAGAAGGGCCCGGAGGTGTGGCCATACTGTCCAGCAACGCTCGGTGGAGAGGTGCGTCTGGAATGGAAGACCTCAGACCACGCTCCCGACCAGCGCCCACCATCTTTCAACACCTGCCATGACAAACAGTAAACGAAATTAGTACAACATAAAAAAAGACCGACATGAATAATAATATGTGTATCACTTAAGTGTATCATCATCAAGTACAACATAAAAAAATGTAATACCTGACACTACTAATAATCTCGATCAGTATCATCAATAAATGCATAATCATCATCATCACTATAATCAATGACGGGCTCATAGGGTTCATTGGCATCAACATGTGCAAGGCCACTTGACATAATCGGTCAAGCATTGACAGGTCATCCGCAGCAGTAACCTCTTCTTGTTCCGGCTCTTCTTGTTCCTCCTCTGGGGTGATGTCGGATTCGTTGTCGCTGTCTACTTCAATGTTTTGGGGTGAAGTATAGCGGTTCTTGAAACGCTTTTTGGAAAGACGTGTCTCTTGGAAGAATTCTCCTTCATATGTGTCTGGGTTAATGTGAGGTTCATAATCCTCTTCCTTTGGGGGAGAAAGTCTAGCACGTGGTGGCACTTCATAAACGACATCCCAACCTTTCAGATTTGGATTAGTTTGGCAGGCCCACAGTAGATAGAATACTTGGGTCGCCTGTTGAGCCATAATATAGACATCAGGAACATCTAAATGAGTGTTTTGGTTGATTTCAACTAGCCCTACATTTTCATGAGTCCTTCTAGTCTCCTTCGGCTGAAACCAATAACATTTGAAGACTACGACATTCGGTGGATTTTCACCATAGAACAGAAGTTCATAAATTGCTTCAACTCTCCCATAATACTCGGTACCTCCTTCGCCGATAGCAGATACACAACAATTTGTTGACTTTCGGTCGGCCATAGATAGCTCTTTGCCATAGGTACGAAAGCGATACCCGTTGATGTCATACTTGTCAAATGAACGGACCTTATAGTCAAAACCATTAGCGACTTGTCTCAATTCGGCGTCCATAGACTCTGAATTAGCCTACAAGTTTAATATGAAAGGATTGTTGCATTATGCACAAATTAGCGAATGATATGAAATTGTCTAATAGAAATTACCGTTTGTTTGAACCAAGAGATGAAACCGGGATAGCCACCTCCTTGCTTTGCGAGAAGCTCATACTCTTCGACGGAATCCTTTTGGATCTCCGCTCCATACGAGAATATGGTGACGTATCGACTGTATGACATATCCAGGAATAAGAGTAGTTCAAAGGAAATAGAAGTTGCGAAACAATGTACCGAGAACTTACTCGATGTACGGCCGCACTTATATCAGGTTGTTGAAGATATACAACGAAATTGTCCGCCATTCTTCGTTATCCAAAGATACTGGATGTGAAACACTAGCTGGTGCGAGATTCCCTTTGAATAGGCTGAAGTTGGATCCACCCTTTTTAGGCTCGTCAGCATTGTACCGAGGCTTCGGATTATGCAAATGACGATTTTTGGCTTCGTAGTGCGCTGTTACGAAGTTTGCCGCCTCCTCTGTGATGAATGCCTCAGCCATCGATGCTTCAATTCTACGTTTATTTTTACATTTTTCTCGAAGCGTCTTCTGCATCCTCTTAGTTGGGTAGCACCAACGATTTTGCACGGGCCCCCCCAATCTTGCCTCGGTCGGGACATGCAAAATCAAATGCTGCATTGGATTAAAGAAGCCCGGTGGAAAGATCTTCTCTAACTTGCAGATCAACTCCGGCGCCAACTCTTCCATTTTTTCTAGCACGCCAGGCAATAGTTATGTCGCACAAAGAACACGGAAGAAATAGCTGAGTTCTGCCAGTACTAGCCATTCATCCTCAGGGATGAAGCCACGCAACATCACCGGCATTACCCGCTCAATCCATATGTGCCAATCATGACTCTTGAGACCAAATATCTTCAGTTTATCAAGATTCGCTCCCCTCTTTAGATTCGCTGCGTACCCATCGGGGAACATCAACTGCTGTTGCACCCACAAGAGAATTTCCCTCATAGCTGGCCTTCCAAGATTGAACCATGCCTTTGGCTTCGTCCAGTTCTGCTTTCCTTTCGGTTCTTTCATGTTTTGTAACGGCCTATCACATAGCGCCTCCAGATCGACTCTAGCCTTAGTATTATCCTTTGACTTCCCATCTATGCCGAACAATGTACCAAAAAGTGCCTCGGCAATATTCTTCTCAGTGTGCATCACGTCGATGTTGTGTGGGCAAAGGAGGTCTTTGAAGTAAGGCAGATCCCATAAGCATGTTTTGTGAGTCCACGCATGCTTAGTATTATACCCCTTGAAGTACCCTGGACGTTGTGGATCTGGCTCGAGAGCGTTTAACTGATCCAGGGTCTGTTGGCCTGTCAATGCAGGTGGTGCAGAGTTTTTGAAAACTCTACCCCTGATGAAGTTCTTTTTGTCTTTCCTGAACTTATGGCGAGGATCCAGGAACTGTCTATGCATGTCGAAGCAAGAAAACTTGCGACCGGCCTGAAGCCAACAAAACTCAAGAGCTCCCTTGCATGTGGGGCACAGGAACCTTCCATGCACACACCAGCCAACGAATAGCGCATACGCCGGCAAGTCATGCGTCGAGTACATGTACCAGACACGCATTATGAAGTTCCATTTGCTAAAGGCGTCGTATGTCTTGAACCCATTATCCCAGGTTCTTGCAATTCATCCTTAAGCGGCTGCATGTACACATTCATATTTTTGCCCGGATAGTTGGGTCCTAGAATTATTAACGTCAGGAAAATGTTCTTTCTTTGCATAATCTGTCCGGGGGGAGATTGAGTGGAAAGACAAATACGGGCCAACAACTGTATTGGGCTGCCGTCATACCAAACACACTGAACCCATCCGTGCTGATGCCAACTCGAGGATGCCTCGGATCTGCCGCTTTGTCAGCATGTAATTCATCAAACTTTTTCCACGCAACACCATCCGATGTGTGTACCATCATCAGATTCCCATCTGCATCTAGTTCGGTTCTTTTTCCTGTTTTGTGCCATGTCATCTGTCTGGCCGTCTCTTCGACCATGAAAAGACGTTGAAGTCTTGGTACGATTGGCATATACCGAAGAACAGTAACGGGGATTTTGTTCTGTGTCTTCTCACCCATACCGTTGTCTACCACAATATACCTGGAAGACTTGCAAATGGGACAATAGTTCAAGTCCGCATAGTCAAGCCTAAATAAGGCACATCCTTTCTCACAGGCATGTATCTTCTCATAGGGCATCTTCAGTGCACGGAGGATTTTGTCCGACTGGTACAGGTTTGCAGGCATTACATGGCCTTTGGGTAGAAAGCGTCCAAATACTGTCATAATTGCGTCATAGCATTCTCTGCCCAAGTTGAACTGAGCCTTCAGAGTCATTACTTGTGAGATGGCATCCAACTGACAAAGCTCAGTGTGCTCGTGGAGCGGACGTTTCGAAGACTCCAACATTTCGTTGAAGGCCTTTGCAGATTCCTCCATCTCCTCGTCCGAATCCCGAGCATCATCATAGCCTTGCACCATGTTTTCCATCCCGGTACCATGCTCGTCGGTGCAACGACGATCCACCTCAGCTCGGTCACGTTGGGCAGACTCACCATGAAATGTCCACACCGTATAATCGGGCGTAAAACCACTCTCCTGCAGGTGTTTGCCCATTTCAGCCTCTGTCTTCTTTTCCCAATTGCCGCACCGGAAACAGGGGCACCAGGTTTTCTTTTGGCCATTTGCAAATGCGGCTTGCACAAACCCCTTAGTTTTTGTGAACCATTCAGCGCTCCATTTGTTCTGACCAGTGTGACCGGTATACATCCAAGCACGGTCACTCATCTTGACTTTCAGAGCTACTAGACACACAACAATTATATATGTAATTCACCATGTATATATTCATCAGTTGATCTACTTTGTCAATTTTATTACGTCCATGCAACCTACACTCTAATAGGTAATGATAGGTCCTAATCCCACCCGTGTATGTGTAGATTGGGTTTATTTTCCCATGCTATGCTCCAGATCCGACGCAAAATTTCGGCAGCACCTCCCCGCTGTTCTCCTGATACACGTCTCTGCAATAAACAGAGAGGATGTGTAGCCGGAGAACAACAGGGGAGGCACTGACGAAATATATGCGTCAGATCCGGAGCAAAGCATATGGGAAAACGAACCCAATCTACACATACTCGGGCTGTCCATGGATAGCGTTGGACAATTCGAAAGAATCAAGGTTATATATATGCAAATGCATGCATATTTATAACTATGATGCTTTCGAACGGGAGACACATATTGGTTACGCATACTGAGGATTCAAGACACATACATAGCTAGCTATCAAGTTTCATCGGAATAGATCAAATAATTAATGGGGGAGGAGGACTTGTCATTTGTGCTCACCCACGAACGAAGGGGCAGAGCTCGTCAAACGCACGGCGAGGTCGTCGAACACCAAACCTCGCAGCGATGAAACAACTGCACATTTAAAACTACACGATCAACACAATTATATATGATGTTTTTCATAACAAAATCGAAAAAATATATGACCTAACTAATAATTCACAAATATATGACCCCGTCAGCCTCTGGAAGGCCAAAGAACACCTTTTCGGGAGGTGTCGGGGGTCGGGGTGTCCTGTTGGTGTCGGGGTGCCGTGTCGGGGTCGGGGTGCTGTTTTGGGGTCGGGGTGTGGTG
>NC_041391.1:647092160-647092698 GCF_002162155.2 Triticum dicoccoides | reverse complement strand
GGTCGGGGTGTCGGGGTGGCGCGTCGGGGTCTTCTTCTTCTTATTCTTTCTTCTTCTTTCTTCTTCTTCTTTTCTTTCTTCTTCTCCCTCCTCCTCTTCCTCCTCCTCCTCCTCTTCTTTCTTCTTCTTCTTCTTCTTCTTTCTTCTTCTCCTTTTTCCTCTTCTATATTGTTCTGTTTTTCAACTTTCTTCTTATTCTTCTTCCTTTTTTTCCTTTTTCCTCTTCTTCTACCTCTTCTTCTTTTTTTCAACTTTCTTCTTGTAATAATAATATAAACCTAAATCTAGCACTAACCTAAACCTATCAATAACCTAATTAAACCTAAACAGTAAAGAAAAACAGTAGAAAAAAAAGCTCACCTTGGCTCCTCTCGATGGAGGATGGAGGGGGCGGCATGGTCGCAGGGGCGGCGGCGAGCCTGGCTCCTGGGCGGCGGCGAGCTCCGGGGCGCGAGGCAGACAGGACGGCGAGCTCCGGGGCTCAGGGGCGGTGAGCTCCGGGGCGCAGGGGCGGCGAGCTCCGGGGCGCAGGGACGGC
>NC_041391.1:647000316-647091943 GCF_002162155.2 Triticum dicoccoides | reverse complement strand
GAGAGGGAACAGAGAGAGATGGGCGGGGTGGGGCGCCGTTAGTAACCTAAACGTTTGCCGTCCGCCCCCCTTTGCCGTCCGCTCACTTGCTCTTTGCCGTCTGCTGGCAGACGGCAAAGAGGGGGGCGTTAAGTTTTTTTTAACCAGCTCGTCAGTGGGTCCCCCCTCCCTCTTTGCCATCCGCTAGCCGACGGCAAAGAATCTTTGCCGTCCGCTAGCGGATGGCAAAGAACTGGCTGATGGCAAAGAAGGTCTTTGCCATCAGCCAGTTCTTTGCCGTCAGCTTTTGGGTAGCTGATGGCAAAGAGCTTCTTTGTCGTCCGCTAGCGGACGGCAAAGAGCTGGCAGATGGCAAAGTAGCTGATTCCAGTAGTGACACCTTTCGCTCTAGTCTATGGAGCAGAGGCAGTTCTCCCCACGGAACTCGTATACGGATCACCTCGAGTGCTCGCTTATGATGAGCTTGAGCAAGAACAACTGCGGCAAGACGACGCGCTGCTCCTTGAGGAAGATCGTCTTCAGGCTGCTGTACGAGCTGCTCGATACCAGCAAGCTTTGCGCTGCTATCATAGCCGCAAAGTTAAAGCCAGAAGCTTCGAGGAAGGCGACCTTGTTCTTCGGCGCGTTCAATCCGCCAAGAATTCCAACAAGTTGACACCGAAGTGGGAAGGCCCTTATCGGGTGAGACGAGTCACAAGGCCTGGCGCTGTCTGCCTTGAGACCGAAGATGGCATTCTGGTGAGCAACTCCTGGAACATAGAACATCTTCGTAAGTTTTTCCCATAAGGCGCGGTTGCCGGAACCCGTTCCGGCAACCACCTTTTGTACAAGTCTTGCCGCTGTTGCATGTAATCCTTTGTACAAAGCCGGGCGCAGATCCCGTGCATAAGTAAAACCCCATGTGCTCCGCACAGCTTGTCCATTTCATGCGTTAATTCCTTTCTTGCATGCGATTATCTGACACTTTGTGCAGCACCTACATCCGGTAAGCAGTAACGAGCCGAAGAGCTCCATACTATTATTTTCTCTTCTTTCTTTTTATTTTAAAGGAAAAGAAGGTTCTCTCGCACACAAGTTTGCCGGGGGGAAGGAGAAGATTGTGGTATGGGCCAGGCAATCGTTCAAGCAAAGACTTGCCTTACCGGGAAGCAAATGATAGAAAAGCTAAGTTGCCAAAGTTTGAGCAATCACTTTTTAAATTTTTTGAGTTATCTTCCTCGAACGACCCTGCTTTGTATGGAAAACCTGTGCGCGGAGGAACCAACTCGTGGCTAGTTGCGCCCTTACTTTGTTTCGAGTCCGCTCAACAGCTTAAGCGTGCTGCATCTAGTCGCGACAAGGTTTCTTGTCGGAAGCAGCGCCGCCAGCAGGCTGCTGAAGTTCCGCACTCAGCGCTCGCGGCTCGGGCGCCTGTGCCGACAAGTTCCCTAGAAGCGTAGGGTAATAACATACAAAGGAAGGAATCTAGTAAAGGAAATAGCATAGCAATTGATAGACAGAAATAAAGTTATATTACAAGATAACTTGTCGCAGCTCTAACAGACTGTTTTCATAACACGATTAGCAGCGACAAGGGAAAAGAAGAAATGGGCGGCCTAATCTACGCGTCCGCGCTCGACTCTCTTGATCTCGCTCACCTTGTCCACAATGGGTGCGACAAGGGCCTTGAGTGCGTCCAGATCGGCATCAGGCGGCAAGGACCTGAGGACGTTGGTGAAGCTGAGGCCTGGGTTGCGGAAGGCCACCTTCATCAGCACCTTCTAGAGAACCCCAGCGCAGATTTTGCGTGACTCATCGGCCAGCTGCTTCGGGATCCTCTCCCGGAGCCGCTGGAGTGCCGTCGCCACGCCCTTGAAGAACAGGCTGAGCTTGGCGCTGGGTTGAAGACTCTCGTCGGAAGGATACCCAAAGTCCTCCATCCCCAGCTGCGCCAGCTCCTCGTTGATGACTGCGGCAGTGTTCACCAGACCCTCGGTCCGGTGCTCCACTGTGTCTCTGAACGAGATCTGGGTAACTGCGATGCTCTCCAGCAGCGCCGCGTCAGCCTTGACCTTCTCCGACAAGGTCTTCTCCCGCTCCTTGGCGGCCTCCAGCGTCTGCGTCAGCGTGGCCAGCTTCAGCTCCAGGTCTGCTTTGGAATCCTTGGAGGCGCTGAGCTCCTTGCCCCTCTCAGTGAGAAGGCCTTGCAGCTCACCGTGGGCGGTAGCATCCTTCTCATGCTCACGCTTGAGCGCGGCAAGCTCCTCGCTGCTCTTCCCAATATCAGCCTCCAGCTGCGCCACCTTCTCCTCTAGCTCTTTCTTGGCGGACTCTGCAGTTGCCGCGGCGTCCTTTGCCTCCTTGAGCGCCCCGCCAAGCGCTCGCTCACGCTCGGCGAGCTCTTCCTCGTAGCTGTCGAGGTTGACCTTCCGCTGCACTAGTTCACCTTCTCGCGCGGACTGCTTCTCGGCAGCCAGCCTTTGTTCCTCCTCAGCCTCGGCCTTCTCGAGAAGAAAGGCTGTGCGCTCCTCGTCGACTCGCTCCCGCTCCTGCGCCAGGGACCGGAGAGCTTCTTGATTTTGGCCCCGGAGCTCCTCCGCGTGCTTTTCCATGTCAACTCCCGCCTTCGCGATAAGCGCTTCCCGGGAAGCCAGCTTGGCTTGCCGGGTGCGGTAGAGTGACAGCAGCTTCCGCAGCAACTGCTCCTCCTCAGGCTCGCCGCTGCTGCTGCCGGGCGCGTCAACCAATGACAGTCCAGCAGAGGCGAGCACCTCCCCGTCAAAAGTCTCCCCTCGACCGGCGCCCTAGAGCTCGACGCCCAGGGTAGCTTGATGAAGATATTGTCACCGGCCTGCAAGTAGGCGCCGGCCTGGGACTCCTCGGAGCCCGGCTCCGCAGAAGCGGCAGAGGGTTCGGCGGTCGGCGCAGCGCCCGGCGCTCCTGCGGCCTCAGGGTCGTCAGTGCGATCGCCCGACCCCTCGCCGGCTTCCGCAGCAACAGCCCCGGCGGCCTCCTCGCCGGCGGTCTCATCAGCACCGGCACCTCTCTCGTCGGCGCCCTCTGTCTCCATTGGCTCAGCCGTAGATGGGTCTGAAGAACGAAGAAGGGAGGAAAATCAATCAAAAATCCAAGAAAGGAAAAACGGAAGAAGCAGAACCCAAGGGAAAGTTTCTGGGCAAGTGGATTACCTGCGCCAAGATCTTCAGTTGCGGCCTCGGTCGCTGCAGGATCAGCAGTGTTGTCCCTTGCCGGAGAGTCCCCCCTTGCCGGAGAGCGCTCCCTTGCCGGGGACTCCTACCTTGGCGGCGCAGTCGAAGCAGGTGGCACTTCGGGACCTGCCTCCGGGCGCTCCTGATGAGGCTGCTTTGCTCCTGCACAAGTCAACAAGCAAGATATCAACAAAGGAAAAAACACTCAAGCGCGCCCGGCAGCAGAAGGCTAAACTATGAACTTACGCTGGGGGCTGCGCTGGGGGCTGCTCTGAGGGGTAATTGCCGGGTCCGTCAAGGTGATCTCGGGCCCACCTCCTGCTGACACGATGGGCTCATCCTCGATGACGATCACCGCGGCCTTGGCCCTCTTCGCCGCTCTCTGGGCCAGTGTTCTGAAAAGAAAGGAGTCCAGATTGGAGCAAGTCAGATACAAGATATAAACAGCAAGATTGAAGGATTATAAGAGCACCAAAGAAACTCACTCTTCTTCCTCCTCGTCGGAGCTGAGCGCGGAAAGATCGAAGTCCGGCCCTCCTCTGGTGCGGCGAGGTGGAGGAGTAGGATCCCTTGCCCGCTTGGCGGGGGCAGTGGCAGTGGCCCGGGAAGATCCCGCTCCAGTTGCCGTTGTTGCGTTAGGCGCTCCCGCGGCAACATTGCTTGCCGCGGTAGAGCGCGTCACGCGGCTCGGTGGCTGTGGAGCCGGCTGCCGCCCCGCTACGTCCCTGGCCCTGCGAAGGCGCCTCCTTGGCGGGGCCGGGGGCTCCGCCTGTGGCAAGTTCTCTGAAGGCTCAGCCTCCTCCTCGCCGGCCTTGCTCGGCTCGGCTTCAGAACCGGCAGGCTCCTCCTCGCCCATGAACTCCGCGCGTTCGGCAAGGTTTGCCGCCTCTGCAGCCTCTGCCTCCTCCACAGTAAACCCAAACTCACCCGCAGCAGCTGCGGCCGCAGCCTCTTCCGCCCTAGTAGCGATGAGCTGCAGCTCCTCGTCGGTGGTGTCACGGGTGAGGCTCTTCTGCTCGTCAGCGCGGACCGGCACTTCCTCCAAGGTGTCTAAGAACGCTCGCACGACGTCATCCGTAGGCTCTTGCCAAGTTGGGATGATGCCGTGCGAATCGCACAACGGCATCATGGCGCGGATCCGGTCAAGCGAAGAGTTATTGCACAAAGGAACCACGCCCCTCGGCAGTGTGAATGGGTGCTGGGGGTCGCGTTTGAATAATTCCAAGAGCATTGCGTCCAACTCCAAGACGGTGAAGTTGTAGTTGAGGCCCGGCCGCAGCCTCATGATGTCCGCCGAATTCTTGAATTCCCAGGTGGGCCTCCCCCTCTCCTGCAGGGGGGCAATGCAGCGGCGGAGGAAATCTGCCCCGACAGCACCTACGGTGAGCCCGGCAAGCCTGAGGCGAAGAATCCTAGTAATGGCGATCTTCAGCCTCTCGTCTTCCGGGGCCACGTTGCTCCAGTCATTGTCGTGCACTATTGGAGTTTGGCGCACGGCGGTGAAGGGCTGCGGATTCTCCTCGACGGTCCAGCACCACTCCGCTCTCCACTCTTCCCACTTGCTGCGGAGCTTACCCTCCAAGTACGCCTCTTTCTTGCCGACTCTCGAGACCCAGGCAATCCCTCCGGCAAGCGGCTCTCCTCTCTCTACCCGAGGTATGAAGAAGTGGCGGAAAAGGGCAACACTAGGGTGGACTCCGACAAAGTTTTCGCACAAGTGTGCGAAAACTGCCATGGTTAGGACAGCATTGGGGTGAAGTCAAGGAGGCGGAAGCCATATGTGTTCATAATATCACAGAAGAACTCCGAGAAGGGCGGGAAGAGCCCGCAATAGAAGAATAGCGGGAAGAACGGGTACCCATTTGGAGCCAACTCCAAGGCAGCGGCCGGGAGTACCCTCGTGCGCGGATGCGCACGCGTCTCCGTCGCCCAAAAGAGGTAGAAGTACTCCCTCAGCTCCTGCACGCCGAGCTGGGGGGTGAAGATCGCCCGCTCCTTCCGCAGTGCCGCGAGCCGCTGCGCCTCGGCCGACTTCACGCCCTTTCCCTTGTCGGCTTTCGGGGCCATGGCGGAGGTGGTGGGGAAGGTCGACGGCGTGGTGATGCTGGTGTCAATGGAGGGGGGGCGGAGCGCTGCTCTCTCGGCTTCGAGAAGAAGGGGGGAGCGGCGGAGTTTGTGAAGAAAAAGTAGCAGCAACCAGCGAGGGGGAACGGACTGCCCCTGTTTCCTCTGCTTATAAAGAGGGACGGTGCGGACGTTTTGGCCTTCCAAATAAACAACCACCCACGATCTCTCCCACGATGCCGCATTCAACGCGTGCCGTTATGGGAGAGCGCGGTGGATACGGAGCAAGATTTGGCGTGGCCCAGCCCGCGTGTGCCCGTGCCCTGTCTTGGGCCTGGCCCAACAGCGCTCGACACCGTGTCTGGCCCAGGCCCGGGGGCTCCTGTCGGTGTACTAGAATAGGGGTACCCTAGTACCCCGAACTTGTGCATGGGCAGTTGCAGCACCCCGCGGCAAAGGCTTGCCGGGCGGACGCCAAGATCCCCCAAGGTTCCCTTGGAGCCATCCAAGAACAAAGTATTTAAGCTAAGGAGACAAGACCCCGACAAGAGGAGCTTGCCAGGAAGGCCAACCAAGGCGCTCAAAGGAACTTGCCGCGACGCGCCACGCGCTCCGGCAAGGCAACAAGGCCCCGGCAAGAGGAGCTTGCCGGGAAGACTAAACAAGGTACCCCGAGGCCCGGTGAGCGACGAGCTTCTGGACCCGGCGAGATAACAATAGCGGTAAGGCGCTTGCCGCGGCAGGCGGCCACTCTGCGCCCACGCTCCAGCGCATCCACCAACGTGTCGCTCTGGGGGCCTCTCCGGGCACGCGTGGCGGGAGGCTGTGCAGCCAGCGGTGCGCAGTGGCATGCGAAGCTGACAAGATCGCCATTGTGGCGAACGGTGGCGCCCCTAACGGTCCTTTTCTGCACTGTTCGGGCGACTCGGACGGGCATTTAATGCCCTTGTCCCCTGCCGTCAGGGTTAGGTAGGGTGTACTGTACAAGCAACTGTATCAACTACCTCGCTTTTTACGTTTTTACCCTCCTCTGCGTTGCCACCTGTCGGTGACCCCTTTAGCGTATAAAAGGAGGCCCATGCGGAAAGTAGAGGGGGTTCGGAGCCTCGGACAGTTTGCTTCGATTCATTCGTAGCCCAGAAAACATCACACTCTCTCGCTCGAGAGCAAGAACACCAGATAATACAACCAGGCAAGCAGCAGTAGGAGTGTTATCTCTCCGGAGAGCTCCGAAGCTGGGTAAACTGCTCGTGTGCCTCGCCTCGATCTACTCTTCGTGCGACCTCCGCCCCCCGCCGAACCGAAAGGGGCCCGGTCCGCCGGCCCCATAGGTGTTCGTGGATCAGTTCTCCCCAACACTTGCACTACAAAAAAAGACACATCCGTGACATTTTGGGTGAACGGTTTTTTATTCTGTCATGCTTATGACACTTCTATGACGATAATTGTGATAAAACCTGGTATCATCATAGATGTGGTGGGCTCCTACTTCTATGACAAAAAATCATGACAGAAAATGGGCTTTTCGTCCTGGGCGGGACGGAGTCGCAGCTGCATGACATTCTGTTGGCCGTCCATGATGGAAAAAATCGTGGTAGAAGCGAGCGCGAGGAAAATACCGAGGATTTCCCGGTTACGGTGGCATGTCGGGGGTCGAGCGATGCGCCTTTCTCTCATACACGTACGCGTGTGGGTGTGAGTCATTGGGCTCTAACTGAACCCGAGCGAGGCGTTCTCCTACTGAACCCGAGCGATTGCACTGCAGGATACACTTTGCTGAACCTAAGCGATCGATCGATGGCTGTTAACTGAACCAATCGAGCGATCTGCCTCTGGATGAACAATGAGTGTTGTTGGGGGGTTCACATGAATAGTTCCCGGTGGGGGGGGATTGGATAAACAGGACCCCATGGTAGTAGTGGCCGTTGCCGCTGGATGAACAGGACCCCGATTGAGCCGGTTGGGGGTGGATGAACAGGACCCCGTGGAGGGCTGGATGAACAGGACCCCGTGGAGGTCTGGTTGAACAGTAGCCGGTGGAGGGTTGGATGAATAGTAGCCCGTGGAGGGTTGGTTGAACATGACCCCATGGAGAGAGCTGGTAGTAGCCGATGGAGGAGCGGTGGAGGCTGGATGAACAGGAGCCCGTGGATGAACAGTCACAGGTGGAGGCTGGAGGGGGTTGAAGGTGGATGAATAGTAGCCCTTCCGGGTATGGTGCCACAAGTAGGCAAACGAACGAGAGATAAATTTGTAGTAGATTGATAGATCGAATGTCAAATAAAATAAATAAGAACTAATTGCGGCAATGTATTTTTGTATTTTTGGTTTAGTAGATCTGAAAATAAATGCAAGGAAAAATAGATTGCAAAGGCAAATAATATGAGAAATAGACCCGGGGGCCGTAGGTTTCACTAGTGGCTTCTCTCGAGCAAAATAACAAATGATGGGTGAACAAATTACTGCTGGGCAATTGATAGAACTTCAAATACTCATGACGATATCCAAGCGATGATCATTATATAGGCATCATGTCCAAGATTATTAGACCGACTCCTACCTGCATCTACTACTATTACTCCGCACATCGACCGCTATCCAGCATGCATCTAGTGTATTAAGTTCATGGAAAATGGAGTAATGCAATAAGAACGATGACATGATGTAGACAAGATCTATCCATGTAGAGATAGACCCCATCATTTTATCCTTAGTAGCAACAATACATACGTGTCGGTTCCCCTTCTTTCACTGGGATCAAGCACCGTAAGATCAAACCCACTACAAAGCACCTCTTCCCATTGCAAGATAAATAGATCAAGTTGGCCAAACAAAACCCAAATATCAGAGAAGAAATACGAGGCTATAAACAATCATGCATAAAAGATATCAAAGAAACTCAAATACTTTCATGGATCTAAAAAAATAGATCTGATCATAAAGTCAAAGTTCATCGATCCCAACAAACACACCGCAAAAGAGTTACATCATATGGATCTCCAACAGACCATTGTATTGAGAATTCAGCAAGAGAAAGAGAGAGAGAGAGAGAAAGAGAGAGAGAGAGAGAGTCGTCTAGCTACTAACTACGGACCCGAAGGTCTACAAAGAACTACTCACGCATCATCGGAGAGGCACCAATGGAGGTGGTGAACCCCATCCGAGATGGTGTCTAGATTGGATCTGGTTGTTCTGGACCCTCCGGCGGCTGGATGAATATTTCATCGACTCCCCTAGGGTTTTGGGAATATTGGGGTATTTATAGAGCAAAGAGGTGGTCCGGGGGGCATCCAAGGTGGGCACAACCCACCAGGGCATGCCAGGGCCTCCTGGCGCGCTCTGGTGGGTTGTGCTCCCCTCAGAGCACCCCCAGGCGCAGCCAGGACCCATTACGTTCCTTCTGGTCCAAAAGAAATCTCCGTAAAGTTTTGTTGCGTTTGGAGTCCGTTTGATATTGATTTCCTCCGATGTAAAAAACATGCAGAAAACAACAACAGGCACTTGGCACTATGTCAATAGGTTAGTACCAAAAAATGATATAAAATGACTTTAAAATGATTATAAAACATCCAAGATATATAATATAATAGCATGGAACAATAAAAAATTATAGATGTGTTGGAGACGTATCAGCATCCCCAAGCTTAACTCCTACTCGTCCTCGAGTAGGTAAGTGATAAAAACAAAATTTTTGATGTGGAATACTTCGTATCATGTCATATCATATTTCTTTTCTTTATAGCATGGACATTTGAACTTTTATATTGTTAAAAGAAATAGTCTAGTTTTGACCTGATAATTTAAATACTCGAGCATATCAATAAACAACCATGTCTTTCAAAATATCAACACTAAAATAAGTTATCGCTAGCCCATCGTTGTCAATTATTGATCAATTCATGAAACACACTCGCATATTAGCTACACCCAATACTCAAGTACGATCATATTGCCTCCTAGTTGGTGCTTTTTATAATAGAAGATGGAGACTCAAAAATAAAAATTGCATAAACTAAAAGAAAGACCCTTCACAGAGGGAAGTAGGGATTTGTAAAGGTGCCAGAGCTCAAAGCAAGAAACTTAGAGATAAAAACATTTTGCGAGGTGTATCCTTCCCACCAACGAAAACGACTTAGAGTTCCCAACACTTTCCATGCTAGATATATCATAGGTGGTTCTCAAATAGAAAATAGAGTTTATTCCTTTTTCCACCATACTTTCACTTTCCATGGCTAGCTGAATACACGGCTACCTTCCATACCAACACTTTCCAAGGAATTTATTATTTGACAATGTAAAGTAAATTCATTTTTCATTTCGAGACTGGGCATCCCTAATACCTTTGCCTTACTCTCGTGCAATGACAAGTGAATAAACACTCATCATGAGAATAACACATCTAGCATGGAAAATATTAGCCACCCCTCACCGCTCCGCGAGCGAAACAAATACACAAAAGAGAAGTTTATTTTGAAAATTAGAGATGGAACATGCAAATTTTCTTAGAACGGAAAAAGAATACCGCATATAGGTAGATATAGTGGACTCATGTGACAAAACTGGTTTAAAGGGTTTTAGATGCACAAGTAGTGATCATACTTAGTGCAAAATGAAGGCTAGCAAAAGATTGGGAAGCGACCAACCAAGAAACAAATAATCTCATAAGCAAGCATTAAGCATAAATAACACCGAATAATGCACCACAAGTAGGATATAATTTCATTGCATGACTATTGACTTTCCTACTTGCATAGGGAATCACAGACCTTAACATCAATATTCTTAGTAAAGCATAATTACTCATCAACATAACTCACATATCACATCATCATATCTCTTACTAAGAATCAAGTTTATTTTGTCCAACGATCTTCATGAAAGTTTTTATTATATCCTTCTTGGATATCTATCACTTTGGGACTAATTTTCATGTGTTGCTTTTCATAAGCTCAAACAAATATAAGTGAAGATCATGAGCATAATATTTTTTCTTTCTCTCGAATTAATTTAAGTGAAGCAAGAGAGAATTTCTTGAAATTTTTACTAAGTCTCAAATAAATCTAAGTGAACCAAGAGAGCATTTCTTCAAAAATACTAAGCACACCATGCTCAAAAAGATATAAGTGAAGCACTAGACCAAGTCCATAGCTCATAAAAAATTTAAGTGAAGCATAGAGAGAAATTCTAACAAGTCATGACATAATTTTGGATCTCTCAAGTAAGTGTATCCAGAAAGGGATCAAGACTTAAAACAGAAAATAAAACAAGCAAACACTCATATCATACAAGATGCTCCAAGAAAAAACATAGTATGTGACAAATAAAAGTATAGCTTTGAGTAAAATACCGATGGTCGTTAGAAGAATGAGGGGATGCCTCTCGGGGGCATCCCCAAGCTTAGTTGGTTGCTCATTTTTGGATAATAGCTTGGGATGCTAGGGTATCCCCAAGCTTAGGCTCTTCCATCCTTTATTCCTTCATCCATCGTAAGATAACCCAAAACTTGAAAAGTTCAATCACACAAAACACAACAAAACCTTCATGAGATCCGTTAGTAAAAGAAAGCAAATCACTACTATAAGTACTATACCAAACCTATTCATATTTTGTTTTTGCATTATATCTAATGTATTCCAACTTTTCTATGGCAAAAACTCATGAAAGAAAACCATAGAGCCATCAAAATAAGCACACAACACAAAGAAAACAGAATCTGTCAAAAAAGGACAGTATGTAGCAATCTGACTATTTCGAATACTTTTGAAACTCCAAAAATTCTGAAAAATTAGGAAGACCTGAGAAATTACATTAATCTTCTTTAAAAAAATTGGTATTTTACCACGAAATGACAATTGTTTTCGTGAGTGCAAAAATTTCTATTTTTCAACAAGATCAAACAACTATTACTCAAGAAGATCCTAAAGGATTTACTTGGCACAAACACTAATTAAAACACGAAATAACACAATCATAACAGTAGCATAATTGTGCGAACACTTAAGAATAGAAAGCAAAAAGCAAAAATAAATTTTATTCATTGAGTTTCCTCCCATCAAGCGCTATAGTTTTACGCCCTTAGCTAGGCATAAAGTGAGGATCTAAGTTTTGTCATCTTTGTCCTTTTTAGAGCAAAGGGAAAATTTCCTATCAATGGCATTTAATTTTCTATTTTCTAAAAGCACAAGGACATTGATAGCAGAAGAAGGATTAACAACGTTGCAAAAATTCGTATCTAAACTAGCCTTCATCTCTTTAATTTTTTCATTTTCATAAAAGCACATAAGGGTAGTTAATTCAACATTTTCTCCTTTGGGGGTGCCCAAGTATGGTTTTTATCTTTTCATAAGTATCAACGTCATGCCCTTCAAGAAAACCATTTTCAAATATAGAATCCAAAACTTGCTTGAAGGAAGAAGGTAAACAAACATAAAAACTCTTCAAGTATATCTCTATCTGATATTGGGGCACATAGTTAGCTCAAATTCTCAACAGCCTATCCCAAGCATCCTTCAACGATTCATCAAGCAAATAGCGAAAAATTCCGGGATAATCTTCATCACAATTGTTAAGATTTTCCTTAACAACCTTGCTAGATCCTTCCATAACATCATTGTTTATGAGCTTGGAGAGGATAGAGGGGCTATCCAAAGCATTAAAACTTGGGAGAAAACCCTTAGCATTTTTAGGGTCGGTCATGGCGAGAAAAAAGGCGAACGTAAAAGTGGGGCAAATAAAACGGCAATTTTTTTTGAACTGGGGGAGAAGAAAACGACATGAAAATGGAAAATAATGTAAATTGCAAGGAGATGAGATTTGTGATTAGGAACCTGGTATATGTTGAAGATCTTCCCCGGCAACGGTGCCAGAAATTCCTGTTGATTGCGGCTTGAAGCTACGTCGGTATTTCCCCAAAGAGGAAGGGATGATGCAGCACAGCAGCGGTAGGTATTTCCCTCAGATGAGACAAAGGTTATCGAGCCAGTACGAGAACCAAGCAACACAACGTAAACAGCCCGGCACACAGATAACAAATCCTCGCAACACGGCGTGTTAAAGGGGTTGCCAATCCCTTCCGGGTACGGCACCTCAAGTAGGCAAACGGACGAGAGATAAATTTGTAGTAGATTGATAGGTCGAACACCAAATAAAATCAATAAGAAATAATTACAGCAAGGTATTTTTGTATTTTTGGTTTAGTAGATCTAAAAATAAATGCAAGGAAAAATGGATCGCAATGGCAAATAATATGAGAAAGAGAACCAGGGGCCATAGGTTTCACTAGTGGCTTCTCTCGAGAAAAATAGCAAACGGTGGGTGAGCAAATTACTGTTGGGCAATTGATAGAACTCCAAATACTCATGACGACATCCAGGTAATGATCATTATATATGCGTCACGTCCAAGATTCACTACTAGGGAAAACCCTAGAAGTAGCATGGGTTTTGAGGCTATCAGCAGCGCGGGCAGCCGCGCTACTACTACGGCGCTACAGCTAACTATTAGTAGTAGCGTGGTCTGTACCCGCGCTACTAATATTGACTATAACAGCAGCACTTTCCAGAACACGCTACTATTATTTAGCTGTAGCGCTTTCCTAGCCCCGCGCTACTGCTATCACTTTCATCATCCCCTCCCCACCCGCTTCCTACCCCATTCCAGTTTCAAGAAACTACAATTTCCAGATACTAGGTACTACTAGATATCAATTTCATAAAGCATTATAGGTATTCGGTAGTATTCTCTCCGTTCCAAATAACTCGTCATGGTTTTAGTTCAAATTTGAACTAAAACCATGACGAGTAATTTGGAATGGAGGGAGTACTAGATAACAATTTCATATATAGTCAACACGCATCCTCAAGAAGTACAAGGTGATATCGACAAAGATCATCATATGTAGTTCTAGATGATATCGACGATGATCATCATATGTAGTTCTAGATGATATCAACGATGATCATCATATGTAGTTCTAGATGATATAGCCACACACACATATGTAGTTCTAGATGATATCGACGACGATCATCATCCGCAAGCCTAGGCGGTGGGTGTTCCTAATAGTAATTAGGATGGCCTGTCCAGCACGAAGATTCCTGTCAATGAGGAATCTCTTCCACCCAACCGAGTTTAAGTTTGTGCAACCGTCCTTGTCCATGCGGTAAGTACAGGTGGTGATGGAGCCCCTTGCGGTAAGGCGTAGTCCAGCTGTGCCTTCTTCATCAGGCTCGATACCACAACTCACAGATAGGCTCTTCGGCAATTTCTTAATAAGAAAAACATATCAATTAATAAATAGTCATGCACATACTTTTGCAAATAGATTTCTATTAAGTATAGATTTCTACTCTATCAAAAGACATAGTACTACACATTTGTACTAAACATGAATTCTACTAATAAGTATATATGGATTATCTTCACTATTAATAGTTCCTTGGATACTACACTAATAAGCAAGTGACCAGACTCTACACTAAAACATATCATCGACTAGATTCCACACAGCATATCATTTGACTCTACACTAAGCATATTATCGGTAATTTGCATTTGTAAGTATAACATACCATATCATGCCGATCGACCATGGTACTTGTCAGGCGGGTCAGGAATGGCACCCCGACAAGGTCATCACGTGGCAGAATTATGTCCCATAGGTTTCACACCTCCTCCTCGCTCAGCCTCATTCTTTGAGCAACAATGGCTTCATGAAGTGGGTCCTCATCATCTTCATTGAGTGGGTCCTCATTATCTTCATCATCTTTGTCATCTTCATCATCTTCCACCAGGTTGATATAAATGACAGCCAGCTTGGGTCTTTCTGCTCTGAAGGAGAAGCCTACCAACTCACCACTAGTAAGACCACATGCGGGCGAGGAAACGAGCCCATCCATCTCCTCCAATCTGTAACATATTGCATCCTTTCTCGACCTCCATAGTGTACGACCCTCCAGGAGCCTCAAATGTCACAGTATCTCCTGTTAGCTTGTTGAATTTCAACCTCACATTGCATGGGATGATTTGTGTACAAAAAGAAAAATGACACAATGCAGTAATGCCAACACTAAAAATAAAATAGTTGTTACATTTCATATAATTTCTTACCACCACAGGACGAAAACTCGGCTGGAAGTAGATGCCGAACAGCTTGCTAGTTGCAAGGCTGCTGGCACACCTTGACTTGCACAGTTGACATGGTGGTGGGGGCGCCATTTTCATAAAGCAATATGAGCAAAGGATTAACGATCCACTTCATAGGAAAGAAAAACAGTAGCATGTTATATTTTTGGTTCTTCTTCAGTTATATTTTCATAGTAGAACCCGATCGCAAAAAGTAAACAACAAGCTCTCAACTAACTTACTAACACCTTCTATAATAGAACCAACAACTAGCAGGCAAATGCCAAATCAGCCAACAAGACTCACGGCCAACAAGACTCACATACAATATGTTTTCAATTAGCTTACTAACACCTTCTAGAATATCTCTAGATGAAGAGATTCTTCTGCGAGAAGCAATTTGATGGACAATTATAATCCTAAAATCTGGTAACATATAAGATGATAAGGTATCATCTACGAAAGCCTTTCAGTGGCACCTATTGCCGAAAAAACTATTTGGCCCCTACCAAAGGTATAATCCTAAGATCTGTAATAAGTTATCTACCAAATCAAGGTACCACCTACCAAGACACATTTCATCTAATTTGGCCCCTATTGCCTAAGATAACTGATTAAAAAAACAAGTTGCAAATTTAATTGGGAATAACTTAGCACTTCCAAACTAAATACTTGTATCAAAACCAATATCTAGCAGATCACGGTACCACCTACCAAAGCATTTCATCTAAATTGGCACCTACATTTTGCAAAAAATAACTTATTACAGAAAAGCAAAAACATCTAGTTATCCATATGAAATTTGTAAGCCCTCGCTGCATCTAGGTAGGGCAGCCCTCGCGGGGTGCTGTCGAGGAGGGGGGATGGCATGGTGACATCGGTCGGGGGTGCTGACGAGGGGAAGGCTGGTGACTTTCCTACAAGAGGGGGCGACGATAGTGGCCAGCGAGGGGATCGAGGGCGGTCGACCGAAGGCACCCAGCCAGAGCTCATGGGTGGCGACAGAGCGGGAGGCGAGAGGGGGGAGGAGCATTACCTACGGTGGCGGTGGCGGAGGAGAAACCACAACCGCAGCTGCCGGCATCGGGCGGAGGGGGACGATTGAGAGATGGGCGTGCGGAGAGCCGAGATGCGTGTTTTGTTTTGTTGTAGCGGTAGCGCGGGTACAAGGAGCGCGCTACTGCTATGGCCAATATCAGTAGTGCTTTGTCCTGAAAAAACGCTACTGCTAAGTCTAAGCATGTAAAAACATAAAAAATATACACTAGTCATCATTGATCTTTTTGTGTAGAATCTAAATAGTCAACATGAATCATCACCGTACATGTATAGGCATATGTGAAGATTCATATTGCAGCCACAAATCCTACACATATAGTCCAATGAAGACCAAGTGCTCGAGATATTTTGCGAAGTAACATATTTAAGGTGGTAAACACCTTGTTTGCTTAGCAGTATGGGACTAAACTTAATTAGTTGCAAGAGGGGATGATACTTAGCAGCAGCGAGTTTTGAAGAAAAACACTGCTACTAAGTACTTTAGCAGTAGCCCGTCCAGGAGAAGGGCGCTACTACTATATCTAGCCTGGAGGCAATGCCATGGCAATTGTAGTAGTAGCGCTCGTTTCACCGAGAGCGCTACTGCTACTGGGCTATTGTAGCACGGTTTTCTGAAGCTCGCTACTGCTAATTAGCAGTAGCGTTTGTTTTTAAACTATGCTGCTGCTAAGATTCTGTGTATAAGGTTATCCCTAGTAGTGATTAGTAGGATGACTCCTACCTACATCTACTACTATTACTCCACACATCGACCACTATCTAGTATGCATCTAGTGTATTAAGTTCATGGGAAAATGGAGTAATGCAATAAGAACGATGACATGATGTAGACAAGATCTATCTATGTAGAGATAGACACCATCGTTTTATCCTTAGTAGCAACGATACATACGTGTCAGTTCCTCTTATGTCATTGAGATAAAGCACCGTAAGATCGAACCCACTACAAAGCACATCTTCCCATTGCAAGATAAGTAGATAAAGTTGGCCAAATAAAACCCAAATATCAAAGAAGAAATATGAGGCTATAAGCAATCATGCATAAAAGAGATTAAAGAAACTCAAATACTTTCATGGATATAAAAAGATAGAACTGATTATAAACTCAAAGCTCATTGATCCTAACAAACACACCGCAAAAGAGTTACATCATATGGATCTCCAAGAGACCATTGTATTGGGAATCCAGCGAGAGAGAGAGAGAGAGAGAGAGGGAGAGAGAGAGAGATAGAGAGGAAGCCATCTAGCTACTAACTACGGACCTGAAGGTCTACAAAGAACTACTCACGCATCATTGGGGAGGCACCAATGGAGGTGGTGAACCCCATCCGAGATGGTGTCTAGATTGGATCTGGTGGTTCTGGACTCTATGGCAACAAGATGAATATTTCGTTGACTCCCCTAGGGTTTTGGGATTATTAGGGTATTTGTAGAGCAAAGAGGCGGTCCGGGGGGCACCCGAGGTGGGCACAACCCACCAAGGCGCGCCTGGGCCTCCTGGCGCGCCCTGGTGGTTGTGCTCTCCTCAGAGCACCCCCTAGGCGCAGCCAGGGCCCATTATGTTCCTTCTGGTCCAAAAAAATCTCTGTAAAGTTTCGTTGTGTTTGGACTCCGTTTGATATTGATTTACTGCGATGTAAAAAACATACAGAAAGAGCAACTGGCACTTAGCACTATGTCAATATGTTAGTACCAAAAAATGATATAAAATTACTATAAAATGATTATAAAACATCCAAGATTGATAATATAACAACATGGAACAATAAAAAAATTATAGATACATCGGAGTCATATCAATACGCCACACCCCTACCAGGACCCCGTTTCGACCGTAGGAGGTCCAAGAGAAGTTCGTTTCCTCCGTTTTGCGGTACGCCAGACCCCTCCCGATGAACAGGATCCCATTTCGACTGTGGCTGGTCGAACAAAAGGCCGTTTCCTCTGTTCTGTAGTATGCCAAGCCTCGTTTTGATCAGATGTTCCATCCAAGCCGGTTGGCTCCCGATGAACAAGACACATTCCATTGCCTCCTGATGAACACGACGATGTAGTTTCTACGTTCCGACCAAGCCATGTGCACGAGACCTGGCCGTACGTATGCACGAGTAGGCGTACGATACCCTGCCTGTATGTATGTAGATGGCCGTATTTTTTTGGTGTGTGGCTGTATGTACATGTACATGGTTTAGACGGGCAGCCTAAACTGCTACATGGGGGGCTCTACTATGACATGTGCCACTACTTAACAGACCACGATTCATTGTTGCAGAGCGATGATCCACTAGTATGACCGGGTGGGTCCCAGCTGTCAGGGAGGATAAGGACGCACTTCCTTGCGTGTGAAGATATAGCTGCTGGGTCCCAACTGTCAGGGGGATATTTTTTTGCCTGTAATAAGGACGCACTTTGTTGCGTGCGAAGATGTAGCTGGTGGCTCCTAGCAGTTAGGGTGAGAAAACATTATGTTTCAGGGTAAAAAGGATGCAGTTGCATGCATGTGTCCATGGGCCTGGTGCATCCCCACTGTGAGCCTCTCACGTACAGTCATCTTCCAATGACTCTCGTTTCTTGACCACGTTGACCACACCGTGCCGAGCGCACCAAGGCCGGTGGACGACAATGAGGCCCCAGACTGGAACGACCCAGAGATAGGGAAGACGCGGTACTGGAGTCACAGATGGAGAGGAGTGGGAAACTTGACTGGTTCAGGTGCGCGGCAGCACTGTCGCCCACGGGAGACAGGAGCAATAACAGAGGTTGAAGAAGGAGCATGGCTATTGGATTAACATCCAACGGTCTAGCTGCTAGAATCATTTGTTGATTAACTTGACAAAGCCCTGCATACACGTCTGCTTAGTAGGCCCACAAGTCAGCCACCAAATCTGTCGGGTCCCAGCTGTCATCGGGAGGAATAATTTTTTTCGCATAATAAGGAGGCACTTCATTCCGTGTGAAGATACAGATGGTGGGTCCCAACTATCAGGGGGAGGAAACAACTTAATAAGGAGGAACTTTCCTTGCGTACGACCATGGACCTTGTGGGTCCCAGCCGTCAGGCTATCCACATATAGTCCTCTTCTGATGACTCTTGTTTGTTGACCATGCTGCGACGAGCGTGGCGAGGCGATGGACGACTGCGAGGCCCCAGACTGGAATGACCCGGAGATGGGGAAGACACGGCAGTGGAGTCGCAGACGACAAGGAGTGGGAAACTTGACTGGTTCGGGTGCAGGGTGGGCCTACACTCGGCATAGAATAATAGGAGGTACGGAGTGGAGGGATGGCCTGGTCGTCGGCGGGGTAGCGTTTCGTTGTGAGGGGTGCAAAACAACACCGCTGGATGCCGAAGGCTGGAGCAGGCGGTCCCGGTAGCGCTATGGGAAGAAGAAGAGAGATTGAAGAAGAATGTCGACCGTTGGATGTAAATCCAACGCCTTGCTTAGGCTTCGATCTACTGGCACAGATGTCAGCCAGTCCATTTTTTTAATCCATTTGGTGGGCTGGGTGAAACAATGATGTAGCATCTATGCAGCCCATTTATATATATGGTAGAATTTAAAGCCCATTTGCATTTTTCTCAAAATCCGCGGACTTGCTGGGCTGGGTGAAAATATCATGTTGGATTAAACGGAGAAATGTTATAAAAACATAAACGCATGATTGCACGTCTATTACTACATTGGTCAGTAAAATGTTTGCAAGCTTATGTACGCAATCACTAGGAGTTAACTTGGCAAGTTATATATAAACAATTATTATTATTTTGTAAGAACTTTCAATTTACGAAATAAAATATCATTTTAATTTGATGAGTTTATAGGACGTGGGGTATTATTATTTTTTAGGCTAGACGTGGGACAGTTAAGTTGGTTCTAGGGAAAAGTACTGGGAGAAAACTCAGTTTACATCGGAAAAAAAAGTGGGACAAAATTCAGATATATGATTAATGAAAATGAAAATAATAAAGGAAGTGGGAAGGTCTATAAAATGGTTGGACGAATGACAGGTTTAACGGAACCTTATGTTGTTTCTAATATATATATGTAATCAAATAAGATATATATATATATATATATATATATATATATACTATTATAGAAGAGAAAACATAGGTTCAGTTTTGCGTTCTTATAGAAAAATAGAACTAAGCTATGCCTCGTCCTGAAAAACAAACATAACTTGGGCTGCTGATGTTATAGACAAGCTAGGATGGGAGGCCCAAAGGCCACTTGATACCTGTTGGATCCAAAAAACATTGAAACATGTCGTGGGCTGCCCATGTTAAACAACAAAACCTAGGCCATGGACCTGGTGGGCCTGGGACTGTCAGCCTCTCGACGAACAGTTGTCTCCCAATTCCTCTTGTTTTGCTGACCATGTTGGGAACGACAAACTGCGGCGCCGCGGCGAGAGCACCAAGGCAGAGGACGATGTCGAGACCTCGGACCAAACAAACTGGAATGGGGGAAGACGCAGGAGGAGGGGAGTACAAGGGTTGGCTTGTTCGAGTGTAGGGTGGGCCGGTGGAGCTGCCGCAACTAGACAATGTGTGGGAGTAGAGGGATGGCCTGGCCAACACCATAGGCTATGATGGCTAGCTACTGTATAGGAAGAGGACGAAAGATTGAAAAAAAGAAGGAAATACAAATGGATAGGTGGTTGGTCCCATATGTCTGTGTACGAGACCTGCTCGGTCCACCTAAGAAGGGGAATATGTTGGGAGGAAGGAGATTCAAAGCACGGTAGCCAAGTGAACTAGTTTTTTTGAAATGGACGAGTGAACTAGTTACATACATAAGAAAATAGCGACTAAAAAAGCAAACATGTTAATGGGTTCTTAGAAGAAATATTTCGGACAAAACAGATAATTACGACACATAGGCTAATGCATGAAACACTCAGATTCTAAAGGTGCTTATAAATAGATAAAGTGCAACATCTAGACCTTCCTGGCACGCTGCGGCTGTCCGTGTACTCGTCGGTTACGGAAAGCAGACACGCCCTCATGTCCAAGATCCACCTGTACATGTCGTAGCATGCGTATGCGTCCTTGGCCGTGTAGGTTATATAGGCTAGATTCAGAGGTACCTCCCACGTGTTCAGGTCCCTGGTATCATTGTCTTCTTACATGTTGGAATAGCACGGGTCGATGATGGTCTCGGCGAGGTCAACCACGGGGTACTTCTCCTGCCTATTGCCGATGATCTTGTATTGCTTCTGGATGTCGACAAGCTTGTTGCACCAGATGGCAAAATCATCATGTTCTTCCTTCTATCAACCGCAGTGAAGGTGTAGTCGGCTGCTGATGTAACGGGCGAATGCTCCAGAACCTTCGATGGCCCTACAGCAGTGGTAGACGAGAACCTTGTCCCGCACGCGTACTTGGGAGACCGCGATCCGCTGGTCCCTGTCAGGAGATGAATGGATAGGCACAAGGTCTAGTCCTGTGACCTTGTGCTTTCTCGTCCTGTAGGTAAAGCTTGAACTCAGCGAGGCAGACCTGCATCGAGTTCGGATTGTTGGTGTACATCGCATTAAACTTGGTGCAGCCATGGGACTTAACAGCGAACTCAAAGGTGAACTCCTTGTTGAATTCCATATCCAGCAGGCTCACCCCTCGGGTCGCCATTGGAGTCTCTTCAAGTGAAGGAGTGGATAGGCGGCGGCAGCAGTTCGTTCTTCAGCTCTTGGGGAACTGGACTTAACAGTAAAGAGAGTGTGTACAGGTGACAACAGTTACTACCCCTCCCTCACCCGCTGCACGCCCGGCAGAACATGCACCCTCAGCGCATTCAAACGCCTCCATTAAGAAACCTATTCCGGCTACAGGTCAGTTCATGAGCGGGTCTGTATCGGTACTATAATAAAAAGTGTTAGTGGTCACTTTACTTCAACTTAATTAGCGTCAATAGAAATTTATTCTTAAAACAAGCAATGCAGTGGCTCGTTCTATCAGTGCCGCATGATCAACATGCAAAACAATTAGAATTATTATTCTCAGGACACACACGATCAACACATTTGTCACACTTTCACACAGATAATACTACAAAGTTTGAACTATTTGTTATGGTTGATGACCTCTACATCATCATGCCATGTTTCCCAGCTTGCAAGATTCAGAACCAACAAATAAGATTCAAATAATAAGTACATCAAAGATGCCTACACATCTCATTGATTCCCAATGCAAGATTCAGAACCAACAAATAAGTTTCAAACAATAAATACAACAAAGATGCCTACACATCTCATTGATTCCTAGCTTGCAAGATTCAGAACCGACCCATTAGAGCCTTTTGATAAACTAAATATCGGGATTAAATCCATCTTGGCTAGTCGTGTCATACAACCCAAGAACTTGGCGAATGCTCTTGACCATCACAATATCTGCAATTGAGTATTCCTGTTTGCACAGATAAGAAAGAGCATGATTACGATAATAGTGGCACTAGTTGAAACAAACTTTATTTCCAAAACGAGAAAAATTGCGATAGAATTTCTTTATTTAAAAAATAGAACATTAGCACAGTATGACAAAGCACAATCATGTTGATAGAGGACAGTACTGACCAGTGTGAGGGGCCCTATGCTGCCACAACTCGATGTGGTGAACTTGCAACTCCACTCGGATGAGGCCAACCTGGAGTTCCATGATTCAATTCATGCGCCTTTTTCTGCAGTTCACCTGAAATGAAGCAAAGATTGCATCATTCGGCTAGCAAGAAGTACTTGCTCTCGTGAGCTGGCAGGTTCTTCTTTAGTAGTTGCACTAAAAGTCAGCAACATTAAGGTTGGCTGTCCTGCTGTAAGGTGAACTATAATTTGCTTATCTGTTTGTGCAGTTTCACTAAACTAAAGTGCCATTGTGGTGACAGTGACGGCTCATCTTGCAAAATCTAATGAAATGTTGCACGAGATTACGAGCATAATTTGATGGAGATTTTGGAAACTCAAATCACCATTTTGTGCAGTTCCACCAAAATTGAGAGATGTTACCCACGTGACTTTTTAGTTGAACTGCACAAGACACTCATTCAAAAAATAAGTGTTTTGTGCAGTTCACCAAAAGGTCACAATAGCAACAAGGTGAAAGGGATATCCTTATCTGCACAAAAATATAGAAAGTAAACAGTTGCTGGTCAATAAGAATATACGAAACATACACGAAATGAAAAGAAGCATCTTAATTATGTTCATGGCAATCACGCAAGGACAGTAGAAATTTTAAAACGTCAACAATGCTTCATGTTACGGGAAGCATTACGATCAACTATGACATTCGTCAAATATGGATTACTTTAATTGTGGCATTGCTTGTTTACCAGATACAGTAAATCAACAGTAGCTAAAGAGTTGGTTTAAGGGCATGGGATGACGGGGACACCAGGTCACTCAGCAGCATAAAGAAGCAACTTACTTATCATACCGGGGAAAACAGCAGGAGTACCATTTGATTTTTAGACAAGGAGGATGACCCCGGCCTCTGCATCTGGGCGATGCATACGGCCATTTTATTAATTGTTCTCACAAGACCTTACAAAGTCATACAACAGCAAGACTAAAGCCACCGTCTAAGCAACAATTGTCGCTACACCTATCCAATTGATGAAGGGGCGCTGATAGCCTGGGCCTAGTACCAAACAGACATTGCAGCCAAACCTAAACATCTAAGACCTGAGGTTCCAACTAGGACGCTTGCCTGGTATGGGGCACCTACCAGTCCGGCGTACTCCTCAACTAGGACACCTGCCGGGTATGAGGCCACCACAGCCACTTGCCATGAGTCCATCTTCAGAGTTGTACTGTTGCATCTACCTTGCCAGGTCTCTCTGCCATAAACACCACCACGACGCCAGACAGCGTCGTCCTCCTACGCGAGTCCATCCTCCCACATCAAACTCTGAATCTGCAGTATGCCACGCCTTCAAGATTCGTCGCCATCAATGGATGGATGAAGCACCGCTCCACCAAAGAAACCGTCTGCTGGTCCCACAAAGCAAGGAGCAGCACCAAGTACAAGGCCGAAGTCGCACCGCCACCACCCCACCAGCAACCCCGCCACCAAGAGTTGTTCCCAGCCGCCGCCTTCAAGAAGGAACACGCCACCAGGGTGTCGTCGACGCCCAGAACAGGGGAACAAAAGCTTTCGCCATAGCTCGAGGAGGAGGCGGAAGGGAGAGGATCCACCCCAAAGCCTCCAGGAAGGGGATCGGTGCCAAAGGAGTCGACTTTGGGGAGACCGCCGCGCCAGCCACGGGTTTTCCCTGGACCCTCACCCGCATGCCAGATCCGCTAGGCCGGCAATAGGGGACGCCGAAAGCACCCGCCAAGGACCGGTGCCAGCACGGGTCGTGACAGATCGGAGCAGGGGCAGATCTTCTACATGGAGCCATGACGGATTGCGAGGAGCCGTCACTGCACCAGTGTCTGCAGCCCCCATGCTGCCCACACGGCCGTGGGAGGCTGCCCACCAGAGCCCACCGGCTGCACCGCGACCACCGGCCGGGGCCGCTGCCCCGGGGAACCAAGGCCCTCCGAAGGAGAGGATGGGCCAGATCCCGCCGCCACCATCATTCGGGCCGAGTGAGGGAGTCCTGAATTAGGGGGTCCTCAGACAGCCGGACTATATGCTTATGCCGGACTATTGGACTATGAAGATACAAGATTGGATACTTCGTCCCGTGTCCGGGTGGGAGTATCCTTTGCGTGGAAGGCAAGCTTGGCTATTCGGATATGTAGATCTCCTTATCTATAACCTACTCTGTGTAACCCTAGCCCCCTCCGGTGTCTATATAATCCAGAGGGTTTAGTTCGTAGGACAACAACAATCATAATCATAGGCTAGCTTCTAGGGTTTAGCCTCTACGGTCTCGTGGTAGATCAACTCTTGTAATACTCATATCATCAAGATCAATCAAGTAGGAAGTAGGGTATTACCTGCATAGAGAGGGCCCGAACCTGGGTAAACATTGTGTCCCCCGCCTCCTGTTACCATTAGCCTTAGACGCACAGTTCGGGACCCCCTACCCGAGATACACCGGTTTTGACACCGACATTAGTGCTTTCATTGAAAGTTCCACTGTGTCGTTATGGTAAGGCTTGATGGCTCGCCTTGTTGTCAAGGACAACATCACCTCCAGGGGTGCCCTAGCTCAAGGCCAAACTCTCCGACTAGGCGGCTTCATCTTGACCGCCCGTTCGGCCGCCGCGCCGACAATGACTTCTCGGGTCATCAAAAACAGCCTCCACGTCAACTCGGAATACAACGACCAGATGGATCCAATGGAGCTCTCGTCCTTGAACGAGCTCTTGGATCGCATCACCGCCTTGGTAGTCTCTACAGACTATGATCGGATTGGACTTAAACCCGATCAAAGGGAGATTAACTCTCCGCCGGTCACCCATCAGATAACGGTGGTGGAGGAGCAATGCAGTGATTCTTCCTCTATTTTGAGGATGAACTATGTCTGGATTCCCGAGCTCTCCGAGACGGATACCCGTCTACGGGAGGACATGGCCCAAGCTCTGAACCTAGAATCGGACAGCGGGCCAGAAAAATTGAGCAACATCCCGCAACCCGAACCACCAAGTTTGGAAGGTCCTTTGCGCCTGGGTCTCAGATCGGGTTAGGGTTCGGACTTAAATCAACCCACCACCTAGATACAAGCGATCTTTCCCACATTAGACAAGAATCCCAAGAGACAGTACATCACTTTTGGGCCAGATTCCTCCTTCTAATGGGCAAGGTTAAGGACAGTCGCAAGGAAGACACATTCTCATTCTATTGCAAAAATTCCATGGACAAGGGAATCCTCAACACCATATGTCGCCGTGACATAGCACATTTTGCTGACTTGGCGGCCATAGTACAGAAGTACTGTGTGATGGAAAGCGTCTGGAAAACCCAAGCAAAATTCTGGGATCCTCCGGCCCTCACTAAACCCCTTGTCCGAACTAAAAGGGTGCACTCTAGCAAGTCACCCCACCCAATCACGAAGAAACCAAAGCCCACCATAGGGCGTGGAACCGTATTGGAGGGATGGCTCAATGGGCCATGAAAAATTCACACCACACCGGATACCATACCAACACACAGCCTTAGAGCATGTTGGATACTCCTGCAGGTGGCCAAGAGCGGTGAGGACCTCCTCATTAACGATGCTGCAGAGCATCATCTCGCACAAAACAACAATACAATATTGATAGTCTTTGAGACTTTCGCCTGAAATAACAGGCGCAAACGAGGACTCCGTAGCTTCTCCAAAGTCTGCCACATTGCAGCAATAAACCCATGGAACGACATGGCCATAACCTTCAATGCCAGTGATGAACCTCAATTCCGAACAGTCTGAGCACCAGCCGCTTTGGTCCTCAGTCCAATTGTGGACGGCTTCCGGCTTACTAAAGTGCTCATGGACGGTGGAAGCGGATTAAACCTCATCTACGAGGAAACTCTCAACAAAATGGAAATAGACAAGAGCCGCACTAAGTAAAGCAACGCAACTTTCAGAGGAATTATCCATAGCCGGGAGGCATGATGTGCGGGAAAAATCACACTAGATGTGGTATTCGGCACGCCGGAGAATTACAGGTCCGAAGAAATCACATTCCAAGTGGCCCCGTTCAGTAGCGGATACCACGTCGTTTTAGGGCGGGATGCATTCACGAGCTTCCAAGCTATACCCCATTACCGGTACATGAAGCTCAAGATGCCCGAGCCCAATGGAATCATCACTCGAGCCAGTGATCCAGACATAGCACTCCGCGCCGAAAACAAAACCACTGCCCTGGCCCTTGAGGCATTATCCGAAGCCCTCACGGCCGAAGAACTAACGGCACTACGCTCCACAATGGACAGGGACGACGTAATACTCGATAAGCAATCGAAGTCCACCTCTTTCAAACCAGCGGACGAAATAGTCAAATTCCAAGTCCACCCAACGGACCCTACAAAAATAGTATCCATCGGGGCATAGCTGAACCCCACAATAGACGCCGCAAGGCAGGCGTTCTTGCGCAAGAATTGGGACATCTTTGCCTGGCACCCTTCAGATATGCCAGGTATCCCACGCAGGCTCGCCGAGCATAGCCTAAACATACTAAAGGGATACAAGCCAGTCAAGCAGACTCTTCGGCACTTTTCAGAGCCCAAGCGACAAGCCATGGGAGAGGAGCTAGCCAAGCTACTTGAAGCCGGATTCATTAGAGAAATAAAACACCCGGACTGGCTAACAAACCTGGTGATGGTACCAAAGAAGGACAAATCCTGGCACCTATGTGTTGATTTCAATGACCTCAATAAAGCTTGCCCCAAGGATCCCTTCCCTCTCCCCCGCATCGATTAAATCATCGATGCTACCGCATGACACGACTCATTGTTCTTCCTCAACGCATACTCTGGATACCATCAAATCCAGATGGCGGAGTCCGATCAAGCCGCAACGGCATTCATCACTCCATACGGCCCTTTCTATTTTAACACCATGCCTTTCGGGCTCAAACATGTCGGTGCAACCTATCAACGCATGATTCAGATATGCCTGGAAAAACAAATCGACAAAACAGTTGAGGCATACATAGACGATGTGGTCATCAAAACCAGACACGTCGAATCTTTAATAAATGACTTGAGGCTTACGTTCGGCAATCTTCGAACACATGACATCAAGCTCAATCCGGAAAAATGCGTTTTCGGCGTGCCTGCCAGAAAGCTCCTGGGCTTCATCGTTTGCAATAGAGGAATTGAAGCAAATCCGGCTAACAGAGCTCAAGCAAATCCAGAAATTAATTGGGTGCGTGGCTGCCCTAACCCACTTTATCTCCCGATTGGGAGAAAAGGCACTACCTCTTTATCACCTTCTTCGACTCACCGAACACTTCGAGTGAACGGATGCGGCCATGGCCGGACTGGAAGAAATAGAGGCCCTCTTGGCCAGCAATCCAATCCTGGCCACGCCAAATATCGGTGAACCCATGTTGTTATATATAGCGGCAATGCACCAGGTTGTAAGCACAGTGCTCGTCGTCGAACGAGAGACGGACGGACATAAGTTCCTGCTTCAAAAGTCGGTATACTACGTATCCACTGTCATCACTCCATGCAAGTCACGCTACCCACATTATCAAAAGATAGCATACGCGGTCTTCATGGTATCCCGGAAACTACGACACTACTTTCAAGAGTGTTCAATCACGGTGGCCTCTAAAGTACCACTCAATGATATAATAAATAACCACGATGCCATGGGCCGGATTGCTAAGTGGGCTATCGAGCTCCTCCCGTTCGACATCATATACAAACCACGGCGAGCCATTAAGTCACAAGTACTAGCGACTTCGTCACCGAATGGACAGAAGCCGAACTCCCTAAATAGTACGGCGCGTACTCCAATTGGATCATGCACTTTCACGGCTCTAAGATTCTGGCTGGTCTGGGAGCAGGCATTGTCTTGACATCCCCCACCGAAGATACAGTCCAATACGTACTCCAAATATTATACACAGATCTCCAACAATGCAGTCGGATATGAGGCTCTGTTGCATGGTCTTCGGATGGCAGTCTCCATGGGCATTCAATGCCTAGAAGTGCATGGGGATTCAAACCTCGCAATATCTCAAATAAATGGATACTTTGACGCCAAGGACCCGAAAATGGCGGCCTACCGCAATGTCGTCCTCAAGATGTCAGCTCGGTTCGAGGGGATCGAATTCCATCATGTGGTCCGAGAAAACAATCAAGCAGCGGATATCCTTGCCCGCATCGGTTCTAAGCGCGACCTCGTCCCACCTAATATCTTCTTGGAAAGGTTGTTCAATCCATCCGTGGTCTGGGAAGGGGAGACCGGCAATACTAGTCCGGATCCGACCACAACCCCAGATCCCGAACACACTGACATAATCGTAGGCTCCGCCACCGAAATAACACCTTCAGCTCACGTGATCATGGTTGTCATCGCCCCGTGGACAGAACCCTTCTTAGCCTACCTAAATAGGCAAGAACTCCCTAAGGACCAAAATGAGGCACATTGCATTGTGCGGCGCTCTAAAGCCTACAAGGTCCACGAGGGAGAGCTTTATAAGAATAGCGTGACCGGAGTGCTCCAAAGGTGCATCTCCAAAGAGGAAGGGCGGCAGCTATTGGTCGAAATTCATGCTAGACTCGGTGGCCACCATGCCGCAGCTCGGGCCCTTGTAAGCAAGGACTTCCGTACAGGTTTCTACTGGACGACAGCGAGAGCAGACGCATAGGACCTCGTCCAACATTGCATCGGTTGCCATCTTTTTGCAAATCAAAGCCATATGCCACCTACCGCTCTCCAAACAATCCCCATAACTTAGCCCTTTGCGGTCTGGGGGCTCGATATGGTTGGACCGCTTAAAGGAGGAAGCCATAAGAAAAAATACTTGTTGGTCATGGTGGATAAATTCACCAAATGGATAGAAGCCAAACCATTTAAAATGGACGAATCCGGACTAGTGATAGACTTCATATCAAGGGTCATACACCGTTACGGTGTCCCCCACAGCATCATCACCGATAATGGCTCCAACTTCACTGCCGACGAGGTGAAAACTTGGTGCGGCAACATGGGCATTAAGCTAGATTACGCCTTCGTCTATCACCCCCAAACAAATGGTCAAGTTGAACGAGCAAATTGTCTTATTATGAGCGGCATCAAACCCAGACTAGTGCGATCCTTCAAGGAATCAGATATGCACTGGGTCGAGGAGCTCGACTCCATACTATGGGGGGTGCGGACCACGTCGAATCGCACTACCGGATACACACCATTTTTATGGTGTACGGCGCAGAGGCGGTATTGCCCTGCGATATCATTCATGACTCACCTCGAGTGCGCATGTATGAAGAGAGAGACGCCGAGCTTGATCGGCAGGACAGTTTAGATGCCCTGGAGGAGGAGCGTGACGTGGCAAAAGCCCGTTCCGCATTCTATCAGCAACAGACTCGAAGGTATCAAAGCAGAGAAGTACGGGCCAAAACTTATAATGTTGGAGAACTCGTTCTACGGCTACCGGAGAAGAAAAAGGACAAGCTCAAGCCCAAGTGGGAGGGTCCCTTCATCATTGCTAAAGTTCTCACCGGAGGAGCGTACCATCTGCGTGATGCATCTGATCATCGACTCGAGCCAAACCCATGGAACACGGCCAGACTCCGAAGATTCTACGCCTAGCGCCGGACTCTGTGTTCGATATGACTTAAGTTTTGGCCAAGCTGGGTTGCCAGGCTCATGTGTTTATACCCTATGTTCCCGTTAGTTCGGCTTGGGCATAAGGGGAGCACCTCTGCGATTATTACTGCCAGGTCAGCCGGACGTGTACCTCAGACTGGGTGAAGCTGAAATCTAGCGTTCTTAAGGGAATATTTGGTCGGTGAACAAAAGACGTTTCTTACCTATTTACAATATAAACCCCCAGATGTTTCATATCTTGCGTCTCTGTTCACAGTTCGGACATGCACATTAATGCATGCGTACCCAGGGAAAGGAACCCTTAAGGGAACTATTCTCCCTGGAAGATGTTTCTTATACTATCCATGTAATATAACATAACTAGTTGGGTACTTGTCTATTCAAGCACTTATGACCCCTACGCCTGGTTTCCCCGCGTACCCCGATTTACATAACTGAGCGGGTATTCAGATACACTCTGGACTGTCGGGTTCGGAGATTGAAGCGAAAAGGTCCGCCATGACAAATGATTTACAATCCGGCTAGGGACAAAATATGTCATTTGAAGTACACAGTCACTTAGACTGACTAAATTCTTCTTCTATACCATCCAACTGGTTATCTAGCCTATAGTCCTGTTGGGAATACTTTGCGGCTACTCCTACCGGGTCATATACCAGACTAACAGGGATCTCTTTCCCATCTGACCCTATAGGTCCGACCTCGGCCATGTGATTCAGGTCAACCTTGGTGTACCGCGTCTTTACCATGGCCCAGGCTTCCCTCGCACCTTGTCGGCAGGCCGCTATCTTCCATAATCGGAAGCGCGGCCGCGCTCCCTTGAGCATCTCTACAAGCTCCCCCATGCCTCCTGGCAGGGAGGAGGATGGCCACAACGCCTGGGTAATACCCTGCATCACCTGCCGAACTTGTTCGTGCAGTTGCGAGAGCTCTTGCAGAAGATCGCCTGCGGATCCGGGCATCTCCTCTTTGTGACGACTTGTCAGCATACCTACAGACATAACTCTGTTAGCCCGTTTCTTCGCCGAACTGTATAAAGGTTCATTTGAGCACTTACTAAAAATGCCGCGTCGAAGCTTCTTATTCTCCTTCATGGAGTCAGCAAGCTGGGCCAGAACATCTTTTAATTCAATGCCCAGCCGGGTATGGGCATCTTGGAGATCGTTTTTCTCCCGCATAACCCGGGTAAGCACACGCTCGCCAGCCTCTAGCCGTCGTTTAGCTTGTTGCTCATCCTCTTGTGCGATCCCCGGATTCCCTTCGGGATTATCTGTAGAATCTATTGTCAGATTCACAAGCATGCCGAATACTAACTGGTACATGTAATTATATTCTTTTTGAGACAAGTATTACTAGATGAGGCCTTCTTAGATTCCTCCATTCTGGCAACTGCAGCCCTTAGCTGGGCTTTGCACTCCTCCAGCTCTTGGGACAAATGGATGTTCTTCTCTGTAAGAACCTATGCATACAATGATCCTTAAATCAGTTGTGCCAACTGTTTCAAGTCTCAGGGGCTACTGATATACATAATTATCAGATTTTCTTACTCGTATATCCTTTAAATAATGGTCCGTGGCTTTAGCAAGACCACCTTGAGCAGCTCAGATGTACGTGTCTCCTGAGTTGAAGGCATTCAATGCCTCTTCGGAGAAATTAGGGTCGCGAAGTACGGCCCATCGACGCCTGTGATTCATGGCACTCTCCACTTCAAAATTTTTTAGTGGATATTCTATCCACATCCTCTATAGGAGGACCATCTGGTGTTGTCCCTGCGTTAGCCTCTGCCCCTGAGTCCGGTTCTGGAGTCCGGCTGGTGGAGGCGTGGCCGGCAGGCTCTCCAGACACAGTCCGGGGAGCGCTTTTTCTCCCAAGGGACCATGGACATTGTTATATTTTAAAGACGATAATCATGGAGCAGGTTTTTAATCGTACCTCTGCGACGGCGTCTCGGTCCTGACCGCCTTCCCTTTAAGCCTACCCGGCTTTGGTGCCCCTTGTTGGCGAGTCACTACGGGTTCGGCGCGGCGTCTTGATGGCCTTCCCTGTAAAACACAATACATGTGCGATAGGTAAGGTGCAAGGAAGGGATCCTTCTTGGAAGTTAGGACTCCAGTTTTACTTACATGCGATGCAGGGAGTAGGTCGGGATAATCAGCTATGATGGCCACCAAGGTACCGTCATAGCTTAACTGGTAAAACGTCCTCTCGACGAGCTCCACAAATATGTCTTGTTCTTCTTCAAGTCCGGGGTCAAGGGCCCGGTTGGGGTCCTCTGGCTGTGGAGACGAGATGTGGACCTCCCTCACGGCTTTTCGCAGTTCCTGCTATGAATTATCAAGGTAAATTTTTGTGATGACAGAACGCGGGAATGAATAGAGTTGAGTAAAAAGATAGCAGCTCACCCAGCTTGGGGGGTTGTACATGGAAAATCCATCCCGTGGCTTAATGCGGAGAAACTCCTCTTCTTCTCCTTTATACAAATCGGATAGTATTTTCGCCAAAGCGGTGGTGGAGTCCGGACCTTTACGACCACAGCAGGTGGCATCGTCTTCTCCATTGAAGTGCCACATGGGTTTCCCCCGATACTGGAGTGGCTATACCCCCCGCATTATGCATATTGACATAACCTTGATTATTGTCAATCCTGATTTGGCCATCGTTTTTATCCTGCCCATCAGATAAAGGACCTATTTGTTATCTTCCTCCTAGGGGCTCCAGCGATGCCAGCTGCAGCGTTTCTTCAGTGGGGCATTGGCAAACTCAGGAAGGCCTACCCGGATAGGGTCCGGAAGGGGGACGTCCTCTATATAAAACCACTCCGAAGGCCAGTCTTCGGATATCTTCTTCGGAGTGCCGAATATGTATCCGATTCCGGCGATGCGCCATACTTCGGCTCCACCAACTTGGTATATTGATCCCTCCTGATTAAGAGGGATGAGGCAGAATAGTCTCTTCCATAGCTCGAAATGACCTTCGCAGCCCAGAAATAGCTCGCAAAGGGCGATATAACCTGCGATGTGCAGTATGGAAGCAGGAGTGAAGTTATGCAGCTGGAGGCCGTAGTACTCCAGGAGCCTGCGAAGGAACGGATGGATCGGAAATCTGAGGCCCCTTAGCAAGAAAGGGACAAGGCATACTTACTCCCCCCTTGATGGGTTGGGGAAACTCTCTGCTTGCTCCTCTGGGTCTGCAACTCCACCAATTGGCCATGGGATACAGAACACTTCTCCCAATCACCTGGCTTAGCGCTACGGGAGCGAGAGGAGGAGTTGCGGCGACCGGCCATGATGGGACGGCCTTTTTCGGGCGCGGTCTGATGAATCCTTGCTTGGGGAAGATGGTGTGATTTGGATTTGAGGATCCCCGTCTCTTTAATATACGATCTACTAACATGGTCAGGGTGGCAAATGTAAAAATGCCCCGACTTCTCGCATTTGCTCGACACGTGGAGACTGCCATTATTAAAGTATAGAAGCCAAGTAGTGCAACATTAATGGGAAGCCGGACACTACTCGTTACAACAGGTACTCTGGATCTGGAGAAGAACCTGCCTTGCAATACCGAAGACAATCTGCATGCCGGACTCATCGTCATTGAAGCCTGGTTTAGGGGCTACTGAGGGAGTCCTAGATTAGGGGGTCCTCGGACAGCCGGACTATATGCTTATGCCGAACTGTTGGACTATGAATATACAAGATTGAAGACTTCGTCCCGTGTTTGGGTGGGACTCTCCTTTGCGTGGAAGGCAAGCTTGGCAATTGAGATATGTAGATCTCCTTCTCTGTAACCGACTCTGTGTAACCCTAGCCCCCTCCGGTGTCTATATAAACCGGAGGGTTTAGTCCATAGGACAACAACAATCATAATCATAGGCTAGCTTCTAGGGTTTAGCCTCTATGGTCTCGTGGTAGATCAACTCTTGTAATACTCATATCATCAAGATCAATCAAGCAGGAAGTAGGGTATTACCTCCATAGAGAGGGCCCGAACCTGGGTAAACATTGTGTCCCCCTCCTCCTTTTACCATTAGCCTTAGATGCATAGTCGGGACCCTCTACCGGAGATTCGCCGGTTTTGACACCGACACCGAGCACCCGCGCCTCGGAGGCCCTCAGGTGGCGGCGGAGGGAGGGGAGGAGAGGGGGGAAGCGCGGTGGTGGCGCTAGGGTTGGCCCTCGAGTCGCCTCAGAGAGGAGACGCGGGGGGTGCGGGGGGTTCACTATTAACACATATAGTACGCACTCCAGGAGTACCATTTGTAACACAGTTAAATTGCATCATATCACTAGAGGCATTAGATTAACAAATAACAGTGGTTAGACATGTCCTTAAGGTAACAGTGTGATCGCTTCATTTTACATGTGCCCTTACATTAACAACAGCAAAAGGTTGGTATAAGGACATGAGACAGTGGACGCATCAGCACAATGTACCTACAAGGAGGCATAAAGTGGTGATGACGAGTTTGTTCATGCTCTGTGAGGGTAGCAAATCTAATCCTGGAGACCGTTTACTATGTGAGGGCAGCAAATCTAGTCCTAGAGACCTTTTACTATGTGAGGGCAGCAAATCTAATCCTGGACATACTTTGTTGACTTGTCCACCAGCCGCCACTTTCTATCCTTTTTTCAACCAATAATAGATCTATTCCTTATCCAGTTTGTACTGAGTTTTCCCATTATTTCCCTTTTCAACCAAGAGACCAGTTGGGTCTCCGGTCTCAACTAATTTCCACCTGTTATTTCCTCTTTGAATCAAGTCCTAGATTCATGCTACGACTTTCCCCCTTTCTTTGTTGTTTGAATGAAGTCCTAGATTCGAATGCATGAAGTAGCTTTACCTCTAATAATACTAAAAATTTAGGTGGATTTGGAAGAGCTAATGGAAGTAGAAAAAGATGCACATGCAGAAACGTGGGGAGCTGGGGCAGTAGAGCAAGGCTATTTCGAAGAACCTGTACCTGAGGGTCGTCGAGATGTCGGCGACGGCAGGTCCGACCTACGCACAATACAGCGGAGAGGAAGAAGGGTCGGAGGACCTCCCGAGCCGGCACTGTGTCAGAGAGACAACACGGGCAGAGGATCGGTCCCTGATGACCCACAAGTATAGGGGATCTATCGTAGTCCTTTCGATAAGTAAGAGTGTCAAACCCAACGAGGAGCAGAAGGAAATGACAAGCGGTTTTCAGTAAGGTATTCTCTGCAAGTACTAAAATTGTAGGTAACAGATAGTTTTGTGATAAGATAATTTGTAACGAGTAACAAGCAATGAAAGTAAATAAGGTGCAGGAAGGTGGCCCAATCCTTTTTGTAGCAAAGGACAAGCCTGGACAATTTCTTATAATGAGAAAAGTGCTCCCGAGGACACATGGGAATTATCGTCAAGCTAGTTTTCATCATGCTCATATGATTCGCGTTCGGTACTTTGATAATTTGATATGTAGGTGGACCGGTGCTTGGGTACTGCCCTTTCTTGGACAAGCATCCCGCTGATGATTAAACCCTATTGCAAGCATCTGCAACTACAAAAGAAGTATTAAGGTAAACCTAACCATAGCATGGAACTAGTGGATCCAAATCAGCCCCTTACGAATCAACGCATAAACTAGTGTTTAAGCTTCTGTCACTCTAGCAACCCATCATCTACTTATTACTTCCCAATGCCTTCCTCTAGGCCCAAATAATGGTGAAGTGTCATGTAGCCGATGTTCACATAACACCACTAGAGGAGAGACAACATACATCTCATCAAAATATCGAACAAATACCAAATTCACATGACTTCTAATAGCAAGACTTCACCCATGTCCTCAGGAACAAACGTAACTACTCACAAAGCATATTCATGTTCATGATAAGAGGAGTATTAATATGCATTAAGGATCTGAACATATGATCTTCCACCAAGTAAACCAATTAGCATCAACTACAAGGAGTAATCAACACTACTAGCAACCCACAGGTACAAATTTGTGGTGTTGATACAAGATTGGATACAAGAGATGAACTAGGGTTTGGAGATGAGATGGTGCTGGTCAAGATGTTGATGGAGATTGACCCCCTCCCGATGACAAGATCGTTGGTGATGACGATGGTGATGATTTCCCCCTCCCGGAGGGAAGTTTCCCCGGCAGAACAGCTCCGTCGGAGCCCTAGATTGGTTCTGCCAAGGTTCCGCCTCGTGGCGGCGGAGTTTTGTCCCGTAAGCTTGCTTATGCTTTTTTCCAGGGTACCACTACAAGGAAAAGGCCTACTAATGGCGCACTAGTTTTGCCTACTAATGGCGCACTACTGGTGCGCCATTAGTATCATGCCACTAGTATTTTTTACTAATGGCGCACCAGTGGTGCGCTATTAGTATCTGGTATACTAATGGCGCACCACTGGTGCGCCATTAGTATAGGCCATGGTGCGCCATTAGTAAAGGCCACTGGTGCACCATTAGTATAGGCCACGGTGCGCCATTAGTATTTTTGAATTTTGAAGGCGGGAAAATAGTAGTGGCCCACCGTCTAACCCCCACCGTGCGCCATTGCTATTTTTGAATTTTGAATTTGGATCTGGATCGCGATTTTTTTGCCCATTTTTTTCTCGTTTTTTTGCTCGTTTTTTTGCATGATATTATTTCAAATTTTGTTCCCGTTTTTGGATCTTGTACGTTCTTTTGTGGTGTTCTTTTCCCGGAGAGGAGTTCGCTGGAGAGGAGTTCGCCAGAGAGGAGGAGGAGGAGGTGACCATAGAGGCGCTCGCCTACATCGCCGGAGAGGAGTTCACCGGAGCATCGGAGAGGAGGAAGGAGAAACCATGAGGGGATGGGAGGAGAGGAGGGAGGAGGAGCTCACCGGAGAGGAGGGAGGAGGAGCTCACCGGAGATGAGGGAGGAGGAGCTCACCGGAGTGGAGGGAGGAGAAACCGTGAGGGGAGGGGAGGGGAGGAGAGGAGAGGAGGGAGGAGGAGGTCGCCGGAGAGGAGGAGGAGGTTGCCGGAGAGGAGGAGGAGGAGGTCGCCGGAGAGGAGGAGGGTAGTATGGTGGAGGAGAGAAGGGAAGATGGAGTGGAGGAGTGGAGGAGAGGTGCAGTGGAGGAGAAGAATGAAGAGGTAAGGAGGAGAGGACACGCCCAACCATATATACGGCATAGTAATGGCGCACCGTGGGTAGGTGCGCCATTAGTAACTTTTATTTATTTATTTTTTATTTATTTTGAATTTTGAAGGCGGGAAGATACTAATGGCGCACCATGGGCAGGTGCGCCATTAGTAACTTTTTTTATTTTTTTGATTTGTTGTGAATTTTGAAGGCGGGAAGATAGTAATGGCGCACCTTGGGAAGGTGCGCCATTAGTAAGTTTTAATTTTTTTGATTTTTTTTGCCTATCCACATCTTAAAAGCCCCGTATCTTTATTTTCTGTTAGGTTTTTGAGGATTTTGAAAATGTTTAACGGGGTTCCCCCTGTTTAATTTGGATGTAACTTTTCAAGTAGATAATTTTTCATATAAAAAACTTTTTCATCCGAGTTCGTATGCAAAAGTTATGCCCATTTTTACAAATTCTCGAGAGATTTTGCAAAAAAGTCGAAAATTGATGTTTGTACATTTTGCTAACAACTAGACCACATATCACATGGGAATATTATTTTCTTTTATTTTTTTGACATTTCTATCATTTTCTTTTATTTCTTTTGAAACTGAAAAGGCGGTCCATAGGGGGGTGCATTCGGGGGAATGTTTGGGCCAAATTACTAATGGCGCACCATGGGATGGTGCGCCATTACTAGTTCAACTAGTAATGGCGCACCACTCCCATGGTGCGCCATTAGTAGTTTTGAAAAAAAATTAAAAAATTTACTTATGGCGCACCAACACATGGTGCGCCATTAGCATTTAGTAATGGCGCACCACATGTACAGTGCCCCATTAGTGTCCATCCCATCTATAGCCCTTTTCCTAGTAGTGTACAGGCCTTCATAGAGCAGAAGATGGGCACCGGAGGCCACCAGGGGGCCTAGGAGACAGGGGCGTGCCCAGTAGGGGGGGCGTCCCCACCCTCCTGGCCAGGGTGTGGGCCCCCTCTGGTATTTTCTTCGCTCAATAATTCTTATTAATTCCAAAAGTAACTTCCGTGGAGTTTCAGGATTTTTCGAGCTGTGCAAAATAGGTTTCCAATATTTGCTCCTTTTCCAGCCAGAATTCCCGCTGCCGACATTCTCCCTCTTCATGATAAACCTTGTAAAATAAGAGAGAATAGCCATACGTGTTGTGACATAACGTGTAATAACAGCCCATAATGCAATAAATATCGATATAAAAGCATGATGCAAAATGGATGTATCAACTCCCTCCGAATCAGCCACATAGCTTTGTCCCTCCGAATCCTGGGACGACCTATTGCTCTAACCTGCGGCAAAAATAGCTCGAAATGAAAACAGAAGATTTTTGCTGATACGGTAGTCAAAACCTTCGAGAGATTATATAATGAATTTTTACCGACCAAAAGAAGTAACATGCAAGAAAACGGAGTCTGAGAGGCACACGAGGTGTCCACGAGACAGGGGGCGCGCCCAGTAGGGGTGGGTGCACCCTCCACCATCGTGGAGGCCTCGTGTCCTTCCCGGATTACTTCTTGCTTGACAAAATTCTTAAATATTACAAAACAGAGAAAAATTGCCATTAGAATTGTTTTGGAGTCGGTTTACTTACCGTACCACCTACCTATTCGTTTTCGGAGTTTGAAACGTTCTAGAAAGTGTCCCTTATGTATTCCTCCGGGGTTACGGTTTCAATATTATTAGTTTCAACATTGATAGGATTACCTGAGATATAACGTTTGATTCTTTGACCGTTCACCACCTTCGGATTTGTGCCTTCGAAGTTGTTGATTTTTATGGCACCAGAACGATAGACCTCCTCGATAACGTAAGGACCTTCCCACTTAGAGAGAAGTTTTCCTGCAAAAAATCTTAAACGAGAGTTGAATAGCAACACATAATCACCTACATTAAATTCTCGATTTTGTATTCTTTTGTCATGCCATCTTTTGAATTTTTCTTTGAACAACTTGGCATTCTCATAGGCTTGGGTTCTCCATTCATCAAGTGAGCTAATATCAAATAACCTATTCTCACTGGCAATTTTGAAGTCATAGTTGAGCTCTTTAATAGCCCAATATGCCTTATGTTCAAGTTCGAGAGGTAAGTGACATGCTTTTCCATAAACCATCTTATACGGAGACATACCCATAGGATTTTTGTATGCAGTTTTATAGGCCCATAATGCATCATCAAGTTTCTTAGACCAATTCTTTCTAGACCTATTAACAGTCTTTTGCAAAATTAATTTGAGCTCTCCGTTACTCAACTCTACTTGACCACTAGACTATGGGTGATAAGGAGAGCTGTATGATTAACATCATACTTAGCAAGCATTTTACGAAAAGCACCATGAATAAAATGTGAACCACCATCATTCATGAGATATCTAGGGACTCCAAACCTTGGAAAAATAACTTCTTTAAGCATCTTAATAGAGGTGTTATGATCAACACTACTAGTTGGAACAGCTTCTACCCACTTAGTAAGTAATCAACAACAACTAAAATATGTGTATATCCATTAGAGGCAGGAAAAGGTCCCATATAATCAAAGCCCCAAACATTGAATGGTTCAATAACAAGAGAATAATTCATAGGCATTTCTTGACGTCTACTAATATTACCAATTCTTTGACATTCATCACAAGACAAGACAAACTTACGAGCCTCTTTGAAGAGAGTAGGCCAATAAAAACCGGATTGCAATACCTTATGTGCAGTTCTATCTCCAGCGTGGTGTCCTCCATATGCTTCAGAGTGACACTTACGTAGGATCTGTTCCTGTTCATGCTCAGGTACACAACGTCTAATAACACCATCTACTCCTTCTTTATAAAGGTGTGGGTCATCCCAGAAGTAATGTCTTAAATCATAAAAGAACTTTTTCTTTTGCTGGTATGTGAAACTAGGTGGTATAAATTTAGCAACAATGTAATTAACATAATCAGCATACCATGGAGCAGTACGAGAAGCATTAATGACCGCTAATTGTTGATTAGGAAAGCTATCATCAATAGGTAGTGGGTCATCAAGAACATTTTCTAACCTAGACAAGTTGTCTACAACGGGGTTCTCAGCTCCCTCTCTATCAATAATAAGCAAATCAAATTCTTGAAGCAAGAGAACCCATCTAATAAGTCTTGGCTTATCATCTTTCTTTTCCATAAGATATTTAATAGCAGCATGATTAGTGTGAATAGTAACTTTAGAATCAACAATGTAAGGTCTGAACTTATCACATGCAAATACGACTGCTAAGAACTCTTTTTCAGTAGTAGCATAATTTCTCTGGGCAGTATCAAGAGTTTTACTAGAATACTGGATAACATTCAATTTCTTATCAACTCTTTGCCCTAGAACAGCACCTACAGCATAATCACTAGCATCAGACATAATTTCAAAGGGTAAATTCCAATCAGGTGGCTGAACAATAGGTGAAGTGATGAAAGCTTTCTTAAGTATTTCAAATGCTTCTACACAATCATCATCAAAGACAAAAGGAATATCTTTTTGCAATAAATTAGTCAGAGGCCTAGAGATTTTAGAAAAGTCCTTAATGAACCTCTCCTATAAAAACCGGCATGACCAAGGAAACTTCTTATACCTTTTATGTCCTTGGGACATGGCATCTTTTCAATAGCATCAACTTTAGCTTTATCAACTTCAATACCTTTCTCAAAAATCTTATGCCCCAAGACAATGCCTTCATTAACCATAAAGTGGCATTTTTCCCTATTCAAGACGAGACTAGTGTCTTCACATCTCTGCAAAACTCGATCAAGGTTGCTCAAGCAATCATCAAAAGAGGATCCATAAATGGAGAAATCATCCATGAATACCTCACAAATCTTTTCAAAAAGTCAGAGAATATAGCCATCATGCATCTTTGAAAGGTAGCAGGTGCATTACATAAGCCAAAAGGCATACGTCTAGAAGCAAAAGTACCGAAAGGGAAAATAAAATTAGTTTTTGATTGATCCTCCGCTGACACAGGTATTTGAGAGAAACCAGAATAACCATCTAGAAAGCAGAAATGTGTATGTTTGGATAGTCTTTCTAGCATTTGATCAATAAAAGGTAAAGGGTAATGATCTTTCTTAGTAGCTTTATTAAATTTACGAAAATCAATTACCATCCTATAACCTGTAATAATTCTTTGCGGGATCAATTCATATTTATCATTAGGAACGACAGTAATACCTCCCTTCTTAGGAACGCAATGTACAGGGCTTACCCAGTCACTATCAGCAACGAGATATATTATACCTGCCTCAAGGAGCTTTAGTATCTCCTTTCTTACCACTTCTTTCATCTTAGGATTTAACCGTCGTTGAGGATCTCTAACTAGTTTGGCATCTTTCTCCACTTTTATTTTGTGTTGGCATAGAGTGGGACTAATTCCCTTAAGATCATCCAGAGTATATCCAATAGCAGCACGGTTCTTCCTCAGAGTTTTCAATAATCTTTCCTCTTATTGCTCTGAAAGGTTAGCACTAATAATAAAAGGATATATCTTCTTTTCATCAAGATAAGCATATTTAAGATTATCACATAAAGGTTTGAGCTCAAACACGGGATCAGCCTTTGGTGGAGGGGGATCCCCTAGGATTTCAACAGGTAAGTTGTGTTTCAGAATAGGACCCTGTTGAAGGAATACTTCATCTATTTCCCTTCTTTCATTCAACATATCATTTTCATGGTCTAGCAAATATTGTTCTAACGGATTAGTAGGAGGCACGGCAATAGAAGCAAGACCAATAATTTCATCCTTACTAGGCAATTCTTTATCACGGGGTTGTCTATGAAACATAGCAAAAATAAACTCATGAGACATATCCCCTAAGCCAATTGTAATGACATCCTTTTTGCAATCAATCCTAGTGTTAACAGTATTCAAGAAGGGTTTGCCAAATATAACGGGACAAAGTCATCTTGTGGGGAACCAAGAACAAGAAAATCAGCAGGTGAAAGCACAAGTGCTCCCTGGGTGGTTTTGGTAATTAATGTTAACATATCTCTTGTTGGACTAACACTTTTACCTAGTATATTTCAGACAAGTTCAACAATGGAGTGGCATGGACAAAAGGATGTGGAACCCCTTCAAAATGCTAAGGACAAAGGATTGGCTCAAGCTCCAAGATCAAGACTCTACATGTTTCTATTTTAGTGATCCAAGATCACATTGAGTCTATAAGAAAAGCCAATACTATCAAGAGGGGATGAGGTGTTGCTTAATGGCTTGCTTAGTGATATGCTCCAAAGCCCTCAACTACTTTCTCACATCCACATATGTCCTAAACCCAAAGTCTAACTCGGCCCCACCGATACTTTCTATCCGGCGCCACCGAGTTCAGATGTCTTAGCCACTTCCACAAACCCTAGGCAAATCGGTCTCACCGATAGGGATATCGGTCTCACTGAGATGGGATTGTAATCTCTCTATGTATGTCCATTACCAAAATTGGTCTCACCGAGTTTGAGCAATCGGTACTACCGAGATTACAATGCAAACTCTCTGATTAGCTTATTACCAAAATCGGTCCCACTGAGTTTGTGTAATCGGTCTCACCGAGTTTGCCTGACCAACTCTATGGTTCGATTATTACCAAAATTGGTCCCACCGAGTTTGTGTAATTGGTCTCACTGAGATTACGTTATGCCCTAACCCTAACCATATCGGTCCTACCGAGTTGCATGTCGGTCCCACCGAAAACCCTAAAGGTCACTAGGTTTACTAAATCGGTCTGACCGAGTTTGTTGATTTGGTCCCACCGAGATTGGTAAATTGTGTGTAACGGTTAGATTTTGTGTGGAGGCTATATATACCCCTCCACCTCCTCTTAATTCGTGGAGAGAGCCAATCAGAACAAGCCTACACTTCCAGCATCCTATTTCTAAGAGAGAACTACCTACTCATGTGTTGAGGCCAAGATATTCCATTCCTACCATATGAATCTTGATCTCTAGCCTTCCCCAAGTTGCTTTCCACTCAAATCTTATTTCCACCAAATCCAAATCCTGTGAGAGAGAGTTGAGTGTTGGGGAGACTATCATTTGAAGCACAAGAGCAAGGAGTTCATCATTAACGCACCATTTGTTACTTCTTGGAGAGTGGTGTCTCCTAGATTGGCTAGGTGTCACTTGGGAGCCTCCAACAAGATTGTGGAGTTGAACCAAGGAGTTTGTAAGGGCAAGGAGATCGCCTACTTCGTGAAGATCTACCGCTAGTGAGGAAAGTCCTTCGTGGGCGACGGCCATGGTGGGATAGACAAGGTTGCTTCTTCGTGGACCCTTCTTGGGTGGAGCCCTCCGTGGACTTGCGCAACCGTTACCCTTTGTGGGTTGAAGCCTCCATCAACGTGGATGTACGATAGCACCACCTATCAGAACCACGACAAAAACATCCGTGTCTCCAATTGCATTTGAATCCTCCAATCCCTTCCCTTTACATTCTTGCAAGTTACATGCTTTACTTTCGGCTGCTCATATACTCTTTGCATGCTTGCTTGTTATGTATTGTGAGTGTTAAACTTGTGCCCAAACTCCACTCCAACTTAAAGAAGTCAAAAACTGCTACTTTGGGCACCTAGTGTCTAATCAGCCCCCCTAGACACCTCTTCTCGATCCTTTCAGCTGGATATTTAACTTTCCCATACAAGACTTCAACATCTCTAACAATCCCAACTGTTGCAATAGTATCTCTATTGGCAAGCTTAATAGTAACATTAATATCTTCTATTTAAGCGGGTGCGATATCATGCATAGTTTCTTCATATAAGGAATGAGGTATTGCACTAGCACTAGCACCCATATCACATAAGCCATGATAACAATGATCTCCTATTTTAATAGAAATAACAGGTATGCCTACAACAGGTCTATGTATCTTAGCATCGTGTCTAGCAATATTAGCAGCCTGTTCACAGAAGTAAATAACATGCCCATCTATATTATCATCCAAGAGATCTTTAACCATAGCAATACTAGGTTCAACATTAATTTGCTCAAGAGGTGTATATGTTCTAGTATTAATCTTACGAACCACAGTTGAATCTTTTGCATGATCCTCTATCCTAACAGGAAAAGGTGGTTTCTCAACATAAGTAGTAGGAACAATAGGATCATTATAAGTGATAGTCTTTTCTTCAACTGTAATAGGTGCAACTACTTTTACTTCAGTGGGAGAATTATATTTAAACCACTTCTCCTTAGGGAGATCAACGTGAGAAGCAAAAGATTCACAGAAAGAAGCTACTATCTCAGAGTCAAGTCCATATTTAGCGCTAAATCCACTAAAAGCATCGGTATCCATAAAAGATTTAACACAATCAAACTTAGGTGTCATACCTGACTCCTTACCATCATCGGAACCCCAATCTTCAGAGTTGCGTTTAATTCCTTCCAATAAACCCCACTTGAATTCAGTAGTGTTCAAAATATAAGAACCAGCACATGAAGTATCAAGCATGGTGCGGTCATTAAGAGAAAGCCGAGCATAAAAATTTTGAATAATCATTTCTCTTGAGAGCTCATGATTGGGGCATGAATATAACATTGACTTAAGCCTCCTTCACGAAGCCAGAAATTATATATGTAATTACGATCACGATGAACAAGATGCATAGGATAGAACTTCTGGTGAAATTCCAACTTCAATCGTTTATAGTTCCAAGATCCCGTATCATCACATAGCCTATACCATGTCAATGCATCTCCCTTCAAAGATAAAGGGAAGACCTTCCTCTTAACAGCATCATCAGGAATACCTGCAAGCTTAAATAATCCAAAAACTTCATACACAAAGATAAGGTGTAAATCGGGATGCAATGTTCCATCTCTTGAAAAGGGATTAGCTAGCAGTTTCTCTATCATACCCGAAGGAATCTCAAAGTAAACATTTTTAGTAGGTTCAGTAGGTTGAGGAGAAACTCTTTGCTCTAGTGGTCGGGGCGAAGATGCCCCTAACAAGCCCCTCAAAGGATTAGTTTCCATAGTAACAAGTGACAAAAAATTTCAGCACACTAAATAAATGTTTCCTTACCAAGTTCCACTCACCAAAAGCGCTAACTCCCCAGTAACGGCGCTAGAAAAGAGTCTTGATGACCCACAAGTAAAGGGGATCTATCGTAGTCCTTTTGATAAGTAAGAGTGTCGAACCCATCGAGGAGCAGAAGGAAATGACAAGAGGTTTTCAGTACGGTATTCTCTGCAAGCACTGAAATTGTAGGTAACAGATAGTTTTGTGATGAGATAATTTGTAAAGAGTAACAAGCAATGAAAGTAAATAAGGTGCAGCAAGGTGGCCCAATCCTTTTAGTATCAAAGGACAAGCCCAGACAATTTCATATAATGAGAAAAGCGCTCCCGAGGACACATGGGAATTATCGTCAAGCTAGTTTTCATCACGCTCATATGATTCGCGTTCGGTACTTTGATAATTTCATATGTGGGTGGACCGGTGCTTGGGTACTGCCCTTTCTTGGACAAGCATCCCACTTATGATTAACCCCTATTGCAAGAATCCACAACTAGAAGAGGAGTATTAAGGTAAACCTAACCATAGCATGAAACTAGTGGATCCAAATCAGCCCCTTACGAAGACATGCATAAACGAGGGTTTAAGCTTCTGTCACTCTAGCAACCCATCATCTACTTATTACTTCCCAATGCCTTCCTCTAGGCCCAAATAATGGTGAAGTGTCCTGTAGTCGACGTTCACATAACACCACTAGAGGAGAGACAACATACATCACATCAAAATATTGAACGAATACCAAATTCACATGACTACTAATAGCAAGACTTCACCAATGTCCTTAGGAACAAACGTAACTACTCACAAAGCATATTCATGTTCATGATCAGAGGAGTATTAATACGCATTAAGGATCTGAACATATGATCTTCCACCAAGTAAACCAATTAGCATCAACTACAAGGAGTAATCAACACTACTAGCAACCCACAGTTACCAATGTGTGGTTTTGATACAAGATTGGATACAAGAGATGAACTAGGGTTTGGAGATGAGATGGTGCTGGTGAAGATGTTGATGGAGATTGACCCCCTCCCAATGAAAGGATCGTTGGTGATGACGATGGTGATGATTTCCCCCTCCCGGAGGGAAGTTTCCCTGGCAGAACAGCTCCGCCGGAGCCCTAGATTAGTTCCGCCAAGGTTCCGCCTCGTGGTGGCGGAGTTTCATCCTGTAAGCTTGCTTATGATTTTTTCCAGGGTAAAAGCCTTCATATAGCAGAAGATGGGCACAGGAGGGCCACCAGGGGGCCCAGGAGACAGGGGGCGCGCCTAGTATGGGGGCGTGCGCCCACCCTCTTGGCCAGGGTGTGGGCCTCCTCTGGTATTTCCTTTGCTCAATAATTCTTATTAATTTGAAAAGTAACTTCCGTGGAGTTTCAGGATTTTTGAGCTGTGCAGAATAGGTTTCCAATATTTGCTCCTTTTCCAGCCAGAATTCCAGCTGCCGGCATTCTCCCTCTTCAATATAAACCTTGTAAATAAGAGAGAATAGCCATAAGTATTGTGAAATAACGTGTAATAACATCCCATAATGCAATAAATATCGATATAAAAGCATGATGCAAAGTGGACGTATCAGGCCTAGCAAGCAGCTGTGGTTTCCTCCCTCACCGGCGATGATCGCGTGAACGATGCACCTTTTAGTCCTCTACACACACCGGCCAAAGGGATCCAGCCGGATCTCTGACCAGTGGTGAGTAGAGAGAAAATATTGCTACCGTTGTCTTGTTTAGATCTGGAGAGGATGAGAGAATGAAGAGAGCAACCCTAGTAAAGCAAGCGCTCAGGCCCCTGCGTACATATATAGTGGAGTGATTATCTTTTTCTCTCCATAACAAGCGTTTCAATTTGTGCACGTGGCATTAAAGAAAATAAACTCTCTATTTAAGGTGACTAACTGTACGACTCCTACTTACTACTAGTAGTAGTATTGTTCACTTGTGCTCCCCGGCCCTCCACTCATTGAACAACCCCACAGTGAATAAACATACAGTACTAGTATTTAAATAGAACGACCAAGCTCGAACTATTTTCGTGTGGTTAAAAGTTGAGGGCGGGGCTTTTCCCGGCCGGTATGCGCGACAATTTTCGCGTAGGCGGTTTGACAGAGAGGCGAGGAGGGTGAGGGAGTAGCGGATTGAACTTACTTATTGCCGGAAAGGTCAGGGTGTGCGATTTGACGATGCGAAACTGCTGGAAATACTTGTGATATGACTACTCACTATAGTCATGAATTACTGGCGCTACGACCGGGGTGATGCCCCCCTTCCATTCTGCACTCTAATCTGGTGCATGACACATCGACCCGGATGCTGGCTCTCCCACATGTCGGCGAAGTACATAGTAAGAAGGAGCAAAGAATCATGCGTATATACTAGTACTCCTACTACTCACGTCAGAGGAGTGCGAACAACGGCAGCCCAATGAACCAACAGTGTGAACCATGGCAGCCCGGTGAACCAGCAGTAGAAAACAATGTGGTGATATGGCCATAAAAACAATGTGCTACAGTCCATACTGTAGCATGTACAGTTCTACTCCTCTTTGTTTGGATCCCTGAGTTACAGCTAGTTTGGGTTGAAATAGCCTCAAATTAACCAAACAGGAGGGGTTAGTTTGCGCAAGTTTGCTCTAACCCAGCTAAAAAAACTAGCCTGGTGGATATGTTCTAATTGGGTTAGTTCTCTTCGGGCCCACTAAAAGAGAACTAAAAAATCTCCCCTGCCCGCACAAGATCGCTCCCTCCGCCCCCCCTCGCACGACTCCTCTCTGTTCTCCATCGGGCCGCCCGCCCAAACGCCGCTCCACCGCTTGCCTCTCTCTTCTTCGGCCACCCTGTCCCTCCGGCATCTGCCGCTGTCCTCTGGCCGCCCTCTCCCTCCGGCCTTTGAAGCTTGCCCCGCTCCCCCTTCACCAGTCATTTTTCTCCCTCTGTCGTGCGCAACGGCGGCGCATCTACCATGCAGGTCACGAGAGGGGTGTGTTTGTTCGTTCCTTCTCTGTCTCACAGCATATCATTGATCTTGCTCGCTCTAGCGCAAATTCTGATTTGGAAAAGTAGATCCTAATTAAACTTGGTATAGATTTGTGGTGCACACATGGAATTGTTTGATGCTTCTTGAGGAGGTAATAAATCTTTATAAAGGCCCAAAGATTCAAGTCACATTTCTAGGTATTTCAGTTTCAGGCTTGCATTATTTCTGGAGCCCCAATAATTCAGTTCACCTTTCTAGGTATTACAGTTTCAGGCTTGCATTATTTCTAGAGGCCCAAAGATTTGGTTCGCAGTTGTTGGCAAGCGGCCCTGCTACCCATGCCGGTGTTGACCTCAACTTGCAAGCACCGGTGTCGGAGGGGTTCCCGGGGCCTGGGCTCTACAGAGCCTTCCTCCAAAGCGACGATGATGAGCTACTCCATGGGTGCATGAGGGGCTCCGGGCTCCCTCCCTATCGTGAATGACTTCCGTGATGAGTTAGCTCATCCTTTGTTTCATGGAGTGCAAATTTTTTATGAAGCGTGATTGACGACTTGTATGTTTAAGTGGGATATCTCATTTGTATGGACAAAGAACAGTCTATCATGTTTTGCATGCTTGATTTGTAAAGATGGTTCGTTTAGGTCAATCGTGTGAGGGAGGTGGCCACACAAGAGCCGGCCACACCAAATCTGGCAGGAAATAGCATCCAAAGTAGTCAAATGATTGAGAAAGAGCATTTGTTGTCAATCTGACCCTGCCATCCATACACCTCTTTGGTTTAGAGTTAGTTCAGGGTTAGAATCTAACTCTAACCTCTAACTGAGTTAGAGTTCTCCTCGTCTCGGTTCATCGCCATTATACTTTCTCCATTCCTGTGTTTTTTGTATCCTGCGAATCAAAGAGGCCCTTAGATTGGTTTAGGTCAGGTCATTTTTTATAAACGTGTTATGTCCAAAATTTAATGAACACACTCTAGTTTCTACGAAAATAATCCGGTTTCATGTAGTAATTTATTTATTTATTTATTATTCAACGGGGGGTTTGCGTGTAATTCATGAGGTCTGAAATGTAAAGTACCCCGGTATATGCTCCGAGTCATGCATGCACTACGACCCAGATGCTCTATGTCCCACATGTCGGCAAAAGGGAACACGTGGAAATAGCCTAGGAGTACAAATAGGAGGATAAATGCATGAAAAAATATGTACTGTGAAGTGTAGTTGCGGTTCGAAAAGGAGACCTAAAGTGATGACAGGTATAGGTCGCACGCACCCAACTAGTGGTACTAGACATACGACTACTTTTCCCTGAAAAAAAGGAGGTACGAGTGCTGAGTACTCCTATTCTATCAACACGAGTCCCATCTGACAACAGCGTCCGTGCTACAGCTAGCTCTTCTCCCTCGTTTCTCTCTTCTAATTCTAAACTCAGCCGACTCCCGGTGGGCGGGGTGGGGATTTACCGATGGTCAGTTTGCTCAACTGCGGCCCCACCTCACAGTGAAAACGTTACGACTGGAATAAAAATGCCATATACTCCCTCTGTTCCTAAATATAAGCCTTTTTAGATATTTGAAATGGAATACAACATATGGATGTATGTAGACATATTTTGGAGTGTAGATTCACTCATTTTGCTCTGTATACTGTCACTTGCTGGAATCTCTAGAAAGACTTATATTTGGGAACGAAGGGAGTACTATACTAATAAAACATTAAGGCCACGAGGCGATGCAGTGCTGGTTACAGCAGGAAAGAAGAAGATATGCATCCATCGACGATGTCCACCTCTTCGACTCAGGGTGATGGCCCACCGAACAGCGGCTAAGTAGTAGCGGCTTTCGTGGCCAGGTCGATGTGCTTCTGAACAATGGCGTCCAAAGATTCCACCTGCTGGAAGAAGGCCAACGTCTTTCGGTCCTCGCTGGCCTTGTAGTGACCTATGTAAACAATTTCCTCGTACACGTGGATATGCAGGTCGACAGTTTCTTGCATGGCGAGGTGCTACGTGGCGAGCGCGGCCTCGAGGTGCACATCCTTCATCGCGACCTCCAGCACCTATAGGGCCACCAGGGCTTGAAAGAGTTTGTCACCATGGAGGCTGATGAGGGTGGCAGGCAATGAGGAGCCTGGGCTTGTGGGCTGGAGCAATAAGGCAAGGTCGTCCACGCCCTTCTTGACGTTGGTGAACTTGCGGATGGAGAGGACCATCATGCCATCCATGCGAGAGGTGAAGCCGGCATCGGGGAGGGCTACGATGTTGGCGGTTGCTAGCACCGTCTGGAAACACTGTGCGGTACGGGGCCGCATGCCGGCGTCTTGGATGATTTGGCATAGCCGACTGCCGCTCGCGTCCATCGCCTCCATAGGTGCTTGTGGCTTCTGGTCCCTTGGTCTTGGATTGGAGTGAGCAGTGTTGTGTAGAGACTAGGAGTAGATGGATTGGAGTTGTGGGGCGCCATTATATGAGAGTCCAAACTCTGTTGTGTTCACATCGTGCTGTCTCTATTCTACTTCTCCAATTAGTTCCCTCTGCATGCTAATTGAGGATGCATCATTGACTGTTCAACGTCTCAGGAACAGATACCCTCTCCCTCCTTGGCATTCAAGACGTATGATTGTAAATGCGTGTCAGGAGATGTTCCCGTCGATGATGAGGTGCCTATGGTGACTTTGTAAATTTCAAGATGATATGTCGGCTCAGTCTTTCGGAGGTGCTCATAGGGGTAGAGCGTGCATGTGTGCATTCATAGGGGTGAGAGTATGCGTGTGTATATAAGCGCTTGCGTCTGTACTGTGTTAAAAAACGTATATGTGTGTCAAAAAGAGACTAGTCAGTACTAGTATACTAAATATTGTGCACCGTGACCAAGGCGGAGAGGAAAACAAGAGAACTACGTAGGGCTTGTTCGGATCCTATCCTAGCTTCTCGAAATAGCCTGCTTCTCACGAAGCCAGCCGCATCCAACCTCTGGTGGGAGCAGAGATTGGTTCGGCAGCAGAGAGCAGCTCCAGACACTGTACAAACTCAAAATAGCCCAGGAATAGGAAGACGGCATTGGGAAGGGGCTAGGAGATGTGAGCTCTCTGGAGTGTATCCAGCGGCAAGCTCGACGGAGCAGGTCGATCGGGTGTCGGCGACGAGCGACGGAGGGAGCTGAGGTAGGATCGGGCGTCCGGGTGCACTGAGGATGGGCGGTGGAAGGAGGAGATGAGGCGGCGAATGCAGTGAGTATGGGACGGGGAACCAGCAGGGACATAATGGAGCACCAACGCCATGTTGGATGGGTGGTGGTGGGCCGGCGGTGGCCGGCGGCGCCCTCCTAGGGTTACAGATGGGGGAGAAAGGGGACGAGGGGAGAAGAGAAGTTGGGCGACAGGAAAGTGCGTCGGGCAAATCGGTACGCAAGGATGGACTTAGCGTTGGCATTCTCATGTAAATTGCAGTAATTCCACCTTCTCTTTTTTAGAAGCTACGCTTTGGCTGCTCCAGGAAATTACACTATGAGAGGATGGGCTCCATGAAGCAGGCTTCCAGAAGCTAGCGCGTTCGGGCTGGCTTCACGCGGGGTGAAGCTGGCTCGTGGAGAGCCTCCGAACGGGCCCTTATTTTGGTGTAGATTCACTCATTTTGCTCCATACGTACTCCATCTCGGTGTAGTCTAGTCACTTGTTGAAATCTCTATAAAGGCAAATACTCCTTTCCGGTTTACAGGGCTATACTAGCAAGTACTACAATAGTGGGCTCACATAGCAATTTTGTCCGATGCAAGAGCCTGGCTATATGCATGCTCGAAAGTTTGCAACTGCCATGTTCGCGTTTTGCACTTGGCTCTTCGCCTCTTCGAGAAGACGAACAATGATGTTACTACTACTTCTACAATATCGAATCCACTTCTGCATGTCCGTCCACCGTGTGTGGGAGGGACAGCTTGTTGTAGTATAAGCAAAAGCATGTCCTCATCTGCGAGCCACCACGCGCATGGGCGAGGGAGAAGGCGTGTAGTAGTAAAATCAAGCTTCTCCTTGTTGTACGAGTTAACGCGACACATCATAGCACTCGCCCCACATGCTTGCATCTAAACTTGGCTGAAAGACCCGCAGTGTTCAATATATTTACTGCAACCTCTAACATTTACCCCACCACAAATTAAAATATATATTCCTGTCTTAACCAGATGAGCGTGCAAACTACAATAACCAGGATGACAGGTAGGGCCAGAAGATTATTTTAATAAAAAAATGCTTCGAGACGGCCTCATAGGATGGAGCCGACCCCAACGATTTTAAGCTTACAGGAACGGTACACGCTATCCTAGACTACTCTACACATGAAACTGCCACACGAGCGTCCGGGCTACGCTTGGCTCTTCGCCTCTTCGGGAAGTCGAACAATGATGGAGTATTACTACAGTGGAGGAGTACTACAGTATGCGTCTGGCCATCTGACACCGAATGAACTGCTGCATGTCCACTGCGTGCGGGACGGAGAGCATGTAGTGAAAGCTTCTCCTAATCCAGCCAACCACCACGCTCATGGGCGAGGGAGGGACGTAGCTTCATTGACTTACTGCTCCTGCCTTTGCGTGTATGACAGTTGGGCCCAACATGTGGGTGGCCCACCTATCATACAGCCAAAGGCAGGTGTAATTAAGGCATCGGAGCTTAGTCCGCGAGGGAGTGGGCATTGTAGTAATCAAACTTCTCATTGTTGTACGAGTTGACGCAACACATCAAAGCACTACACTCGATATATTTCAATAATTTGCATTTACCGATGCATTAATTACAACGCACGCATGCATGCCGTGACTCTCCGTTTGATACTTGCATGTGTTGATTTAATGCACCTGTAAGTAGTATGAATATGTGATGGTAAATATTTGTAATGCCCCGGCCCTAAAGCGAGAGATGGTTGTGCATGAGGAGGGCGAGATCATGCAGACGGAATGGGACCTGACGATGGATCTCTCTATGGTCTTGATGGACCTCACCTTGCTCCACTGCCCCTTGTGCCTCCGCCCCTTGAAGCCTCCAGTGTATGAGGTTTGAATACACCTCGTCCATTCGGCTGATAGAGCAAGGTGCAGGTTTCTTGATTGATGTGTTGGTAAATTGATTTGTGCAGTCCAAGGGAGGGCACATGGCATGCGCGGACTGCCGCGTCGAGCACCCCGGGAACCAGCGGCAGTGCTGGAAGTGCGAGCGCGGCGGTGGCTTCGACGTGCGGAACATGGCGGTGGACACCATCCTCTCCTTGGTGAGGGTGGAGTTCCTGCACGAAGGCTGTGGGCTCTACGTCACTTACCACAAGCTCGCCGATCACCAGAGCGTGTGTCCGCTCGCACCCTGCAAATGCCCCTTGCCTGTCTGTGGCTACAAAGGCCCGCCGCTGGCGCTCTCCCACCACATCAGCACCGTGTGTCCCATGCTCGTGCATAGGATCCAGTACGGCAAGGTTCTCTAGCTACAAGTGCCACTGTCGGACCCACGGCTCTTGCTGTTCGTGGAGGAGGATGGCCGCGCATTTGTCTTGGTCGGCGGCGTGCTCGACATCGGTGCATTTATCGCCGTGTCAGTCGTCTGCATCGGAGAGGGGGCGTCCCCACTACCGCACTGCATGGCCAAGCTGTGGGCAAACGGCCCACTGGGGGAGCCCAAAGGCAGGACCGACCCTGTCAAGGTGGAAATGGAGGTGACAATCAGCAAGGATCCCAACGACGTCGCCATGCAGGAGCTCACCTTCTTCACAGTTCCGCCCAAGCTGCTGGCCGGGGCTAAGCTGGTGTCCCTCCACATTCAGATTGACAAGCTCATATAGGGGTTAGCTCGGTCTACTTTAGCTTAAGAGATGATGGGTTTTGGTGGCAATGCAGCAATTACTTCGACATCAGATTAGTAGTTAAAGTAATTTCCAATAGTCGAATGGATATTTTGTGTCTGTTGGATATAAAGATCCTTTGGGTAAGAACTATAACAGCTTATATGCTTGTTTGTTCAGGAAGTGTTGCATACTTGTGCGAGTTGACGCGACACATCAAAGTAGTACTACTACTAGTAGTACTCCCTCCGATCCTAATTTCTCTGTGCATAAGTCGAGGCGCAGATATCAAGGAGGGCCTAATTGTGTCTATACTTGGACAACTCACCCGACTCCGCACCAAGGAGATGACGCTCGTGTCGTCTTGGTTCCGTGTGCGTCCCGCACATTAACCAAAACCTCGCGCCTTCAGCTTAGCCTCCGCATTTTCAACTTCTCAATCTCAAGGCCAAGGAGCAGGATGAAACCTATGATAGAGCCAATTGGATGGTTGAGAACACTACAATTCATAGCTACAGATGCGTGTGTGAGAGAGGAAGAGTGCGTGCGTGCACCTCTTCTCTTCTTTTATAATGTCCTAAACTTAGAGTACAAGTGTATGTGGGTGGCATCGACCTAGGGAGCTAGAGATGGTGCGTGTGAGAAGTCCCGAGAGATGGGTGTAATTAGTCTGAAAAAAAGACTAGTCTATAGCTCGCCACGAGGCTATTCCTGTCGAAGCCCCAATAACCGTAAGATATGTATCTGACCGTGCCAGTTATTGCATGTACATAGTGGTAGAAAAAGAACTACCATGGCATATGCTACACCACGGCCGAGAACACGTGCCCACGTTACGCCAACTGGGAATAGTGCTGCACTTCAAAACTAGAACCGTCAATAAATTTTGAGCTTGCGTCTCGTCACATTCCAAATTACTACTACTACCATGCTATATTTAATTGCAAACTTGTTCACACCGATCACAACCTAAACGGTTTCCCACTTAGGAGTGTATTACTACTTGGTTATAAATACTACTATGCCAAGATGACTGCACATTCCTCCTCAACTCCTCATCCACAAAAACAAACAAGTCATTCAGCATCCTTCCCTTGGGTCTGCCACGGCCAGCATGAGTTCTGGGTCGAAAGATTACTACTAGGGAGACGCGAGCATGGAAGCGGAAGCATGAGAGATGTCCCGCCTTCCTGCAAAAGCAGCCGACATGTCCCTCCACGCGGAAGTAGCAGCACAGAGGTCATGTCACGCCACCGAAGCAGCACGGAGGTCCCACCGCACCGTCGATGTAGCAGACTAGTCCGGTCGCGCCGCAGAAGTAGCAGAGATGTCCCGCCGCGCCGTGAATGCAGCAGAGATGTCCTGCCGCACCATGGCGGCCTGGGAAAATGTCTCGCGGGCAGGTGATGACTCTTACAGGCACATGCATGCGATCGTCCATAGCCAGATGGATCAGATCTCCGGCTGGGCGAGGTTGGAGGACGACATGAAAGCCTCGTTTGAATAGGCTACTGGCGTCATCCGGCAACTAAGGGAGGGAAATGAGAGGCTCCGGGCCGAGCGCGACCTGCTGAGGGCGAAGATCGTCCAAAGTGCAGAGCCGCAGGAGGAGACCAGTGCCTTGTTGAAGAGGACCGACATCATCGTCAAGAAACTTATGGACGAGAATGACATGCTCCGCATCGAGCGCCAAAGGCTGGTGGAGAAATCTGTGGATGCTCTCAAGCAGCGTCTTTAGGACACAACAGAACTCATCGCCGCTCGCCGCGAAGACTAGTTCCCGCGGCCTGCAGCAACACATCAAGAAAGTAGAGATCAACGAGCCACATCATTGTCTACCTTCTTCTTTTGCCCTTGTGTATTTCGGGCGTAGCCGCATGTGGCTTTTTTAATTATCTTCCTAATTATGTAAGACAATTATTATGCACTATTGTCACCCTTATATATTCATCAGTCTTGCTATAAGTCGCAGTAGATGCTATATAGGTCCGTCGGATCTTACATCAAGATCCATGCAAAATATTCTTTTCTGATTTTCTTATTTCTCTCTTAAATCTCTATCGAGTGAGACATAGCCACACCATTAAACAGAGGCTCGGGCGCCATTAATGGAGGCCTTTGGAGAGAGATGGACGACAGATGGAGGTCAAAGGGCTCTCCTCCTTATAAGCACGCGCAGGGGTCTGATCGCACGCCTCCCGTACTCAAATAGCTACCCTGCATGGCACCTCCTAGCTAACTAAAAAGGGGGATGTGTGGCGGCTTGTAAATGGTAAATAGAATGCCCATGGTTTCAATAATACTTGTGTTTCCGATTGTAACATGACAACACTTGTTCCAAAATGACTTTGTTGATTGTTAATGTGTGCGCCTTCGCAAATCAGGCAGCAAAATTACCACAGCATGTTGGTGCCATGTCATGACACCAAGCCAAGTTTCAAAATTTTCATGCGTGTTTTGGATTTACAGGAATTAAAAAACCAAATTTCTCAATGTTTACAGCCGAGCCACGATACCCAGATGTTTGAATTTCATTCCCATTTCTTGCATGGGACCTAGAAATTTACCCGAGGACACACATGTGATTTTTGAACCAACTTTGGTGCACTGGAGCATGTGCTTGTATTTCAAATTTGAATTATGCACACAAAGGTGACACGTTCCTTCGCAGAACCACGAGCCTTCTTGAGAGAAGCTCCGGTTTGCAAGAAGCTTATACCAAAACTTGTTCCTATTCGGCCAATTTTTTTACCACAGCATGGTAGTACCATGACATGACACCATGCCAAGTTTCATGATTTTCAGGCATGTTTTGGATTTACAAGAATTTTAAAACTAAGTTTCTCAATGTTCTCAGCCGAGCCACGATGCCCAGATGTTTGAATTTCATTCCCATTTCTTGCATGGGACCTAGAAATTCACCCGAGGACACACATGTGATTTTTCAACCAACTTTGGTGCACGGGAGCATGTGCTTGTAGTTCAAATTTGAATTATGGACATTAAATGACCAGAAACTCAATTAATGTATAAAAAAGGCCAAACGAACCCAGAATAATTCCAAAATATAATAGGGCACTCATGTAGTTCTATGTTGCCTCTTTAAAGAAACTCAACGGGGGGCAGCGTATATCGTTTTGCACTCAAAGGTGACACGTTCCCTCTTCGAACCACGAGCCTTCTTGAGAGAAGCTCCGATTTGCACGAAGCTTATACCAAAACTTGTTCCAAATCGGCCCAATTTTTTACCACAGCATGTTAGTGCCATGAATTCCAGGTGAGTTTTGGATTTACATGAATTTAAAAACCAAGGTTCTCGATGTTCTCAGCCGAGTCACGATGCCCAGATGTTTGAATTTCATTCTCATTTCTTGCATGGGACCTAGAAATTCACCCAAGGACACACATGTGATTTTTCAACCAACTTTAGTGCACCAGAGCATGTGCTTGCAGTTCAAATTTGGATTATGCACATTAAATGTCCAGAAACTTAATTAATGTATGAAAAAGGCCAAACGAACCTGGAATAATTCCAAAATTTAATAGGGAACTCATATAGTTCTATGTTGCCTCTGTAAATAAAATCAGGGGGAAGGCAGCGTATATAGTTTCGCACACAAAGTTACACGTTCCCTCTCGTAACCACGAGGCTTGTTGAGAGAATCTCCGGTTTTGCAAGAAGCTTATACCAAAACTTGTACCAATTCAGCCAAAAAATCATAGATATGAAAACGGTGTTTACATTATCGTGAACATATCACTACCTAGACCAATGTACTCTTATTTGAATTCAATATAAAATGGATACAAATAGTTGAATTGGAGATCGTATGGTACATGTAGTTCATAGTGAAATATGATTACTGCTATATGCATGTTTTTTGTTATCAAGATAATATTTAAATGATGGTATAACTTGGCAAAAATCATATTCAAATAAGGAAAATTGATTCAAATTTAGTCCATATGGTATACGACAATTTATATGTTCACAGGATTGAGTAAAATGTTCATATATGATGGAAGATCAAAATGTAGGACTATATCCATTATAAACAGCAAGGTCACCTAACGATATATTCGAATTAAACATAACATGGATTCAAAAATTGAAATTCGAGACCCTGGCATTTGTAATCATATCAAAAGGGACATGACTCTTTCTTTTGGTGGGAATTGATTGGTTTTTTGTTGTTGTTGAGGGAAGTGCGGATCGATTTGGTACTGTACAGGGTAATATTGTTCTCCTGATTTATTTTTACATTTTTCTTGTAGTTTTTTCAATGGCATTTATAGCAATATAGTAAAAGGGAACATGACTCTCTTGTGTCTTGCATGAATTGTTTTTTTGTACACGTTAAGTTTGTTCTGCTGAATAAGAAATATGCACCTTGTTATCCTGGAATTTTCAAGCTCGAGTATCTTTTGTCTCATCTGCTTTGAAACTCCCGCCTCTTCAACTCGCACCGCGCCTTGTTATCCCAAAATTTCGACGCGCGCGAAAACTCCCTCCTCATTGGAAATCGGTCCCACAGCCCACACACATGAAATCCCCCTTCTACCTCTCAGCCGGAATTGTCGGCTCGACGTCACGGTGTCTAAACCGGTGGGTGTACGCTGGTAACTTACCCTACGTTTTGTACAAGGACGTCCCTAAGCCATGGCTCCCCCTCCTTCCCCTTCGTCCCCCCAATCGTACACCGAGGCCGCCAAAACCCACGAAACCCCATGCTCCTCCATCGGCCTCCCGACTGCCGCCCAGCCTGAGACTCTTCCCCAATGACACCGTCCACCGCAATAGCTAGCCGTCCCTCATCCACCACACGAGATGAGGATCCATCGTCGATCTCGTCATCCCGCCGGAGCAGCCGCCCTGTCCTCCACCTCCAAGGAGCTGCCCCGATGTTCACCTTGTCTATCGCGCCACCTCCATCCCCATAGCACCGTCATAACCTGCCCCACAGGAACCGCAGCACCCTCACCAATTCCTCCGATGAAGCCAAGGTCAACTTGGCGCCACCAAGGAGGTTATGCACTCACTGCTGCATTTTATCTTTTATTCGATCTCACGGGGTTGCCGGTGCTTGATACCGAGCAGCCATGGCGGGTCTCCATCGACGATGCTGTCGTCGGCCTCTTCATCCACGGCGTCTCTCCCCCATGTCGTTGCTTCCTCGTCGGCGACTTCCACACCGGCACTAGCTGCAGCTGCTCCGGTTCTCACTCGCACTGCTGCTGCTGCTCCAGCTCTTGCTCGCGCAGAGGCTCTGTTCTTGCTGTCGGTCGTGCCGCTGCACTTCTCTTGCTTTCATTCGTGCTGCTGCTCTACTCTGCTATTGCTGTCAGTCACGCTGCTGCTCCGCTCTTGCTCTTGTTTGTGCTTCTGCTCTGCTCTTGCTCTCACTCGTGCTGCTGCTGCTGCTGCTCCACGACCTCCGGCGGCTACAAGAGTTGCTGCTATAGCAATCGCTCGCGGTGCTTCTGCACGACTTGCTCTCTGCTAGTGCGTTCCCTGCTCAAGCGTCTACTGATTTAGATCACTGCTTCTCTTCTACTAGTGCTCAAATGCCTTAAACATCTATTGCAATGCTCTGTTACTAGTTCAATTAGTTTTGATAGTAAAATTCAATTTCGACTGTAAAGCTCAGTTTCTTCAGTTAAGTTCAGAGTGAATAATATTTACAGCATCTATTGGAGAGGTCGTGGTGTAGCTGATGCGTTTTACACCTAGCACTTTTTGGTGATGTATTTTACATCATCTATTGCAGATGATATTAGAGTCCCACTTCAGATTAATGTTGTCTGTCTTGTCCTGCTTCAGCCTCACCACCGTACACCTCACCAGAGCTGCTCCAACGACGGAACCGTCCATCACAGCGGAGTAGTACCCTCAGTGCCGTTTCCAGAGGCCTTAGATCTTCTTCCCCACCTCCATAGTCACACCCGCATCACCATCCTCCACGTCCAACCCGATGATGCTGAAGTCGACAAGGCTATGCCAAAGAGGTTGTACACTCGCTGCATCACTTTGTTACTCTGCATTCATGCCGATCCCTCAGGGATCCTTTGCTACGGAACTACTATGGTACTACTATTCGTGCATTTGGTTAGAATGAGTGGAGCAAAGCAAAACCGAAGGATTTTCCTTTGGTGTCTCTTTCAAAGAAAAAATGTAGGAATTTTAATATCCACTTGGACGTCCTTTTCAAATTAAAATGCATGAAGAACATGACTAATTGCATTACTGGCATAATAAGGTTCTTATTTTTTTTCATTTTCATGTGGTTTTAATTTCATTTGACCATGTTTCTCCATTCCCGTGTTCTTCCAATTCATGTGAACCAAACACCCAGGTTGACAGAAATCCTATGTTTCCAAATGCTCTGTTTTGCATGTGCATTCCTATCCTATTCCTTTGTTTTTCTTGTCCATGTGTTTATAGAATCCTCCAATTCTACGGAGCCCTTACAGATTTACTTCATTTTCAGATAGGCATCAAAGAAACCTTTGTGTACTGTTATGTCCTGCTCCTGTCGTGCCATCATCCACCCCACCTGAGGTGCACCATCGATAGAAGCGTTCACTGCAGCAGAGATTCCCCCTGTAGACTTTCTTTCGCCGCCTCAGATCATCTTCCCCGTTGCCGGCAGCCATACCAACTACATTACCATCATCGACTAAGCAGATGAACCTGCGGACTACACAGTTCCGGAAGAGAGGTCGCATTCTTTCGTGTTTGCTTACGTTATACATCGGTTATTATTACCTGCTACTTTATCGTTCAAACTTGAGTTTTAAAATTCCCGCGGGTCTCATATCGAGGCAACAATGAATAGTATATGTCTACTATCTGGTTCATTTGGGGTCTTCTATGTGGTTCATGTTGGGTGGGCAACAAACAGTAAATGATCCATTGTCCATCTTTTTAAACTGAAGCTATAATCTACCTGCTATCATTAGTTTTGGATCTATCCACTCGTTTGCTACCACCAGTCTTGATTTCTACATGCAGCCCTTAGGTCTTACAAAATCTAACTATTTTTTTATTATGCATGTCAGTTATTGTACACAACCATACTGAACATGTAGAGAAAAAGAGAAGACCGTTGCGTGGGAATATAGTGTCATGCAGACGCCGCTCAATGGTGGTGAAGTGGGGGCCCCTCCCGCCATTCCAGATTGTATTCCTGAGGAAGATAACTGTTCATATGGGGATTTAGAGGGAGCCGACCACTCCTATTTACCACCTGAGGTGTTTGCTCTAACCTGGCATGCTGATGTTTGTCATATCATGCATATGGCGCCTCACATTACTTACATTAACATCGTATATGTCATCAGCTTAGTTTAGATTTGCTTTGTGTGAATGCCACATGTTTGGTTTCTATATAATACTCTCATCGTTCCTAAATATTTATCTTTTTAGAGATTTCAACAAGTGACTACATATGGAGCAAAATGAGTGAATCTACACTCTAAAATATGTCTATATAGATCCGTATGTGGTAGTCCATTTGAAATATCTAAAAAATACAAATATTTAGGAACATAGGGAGTATATGGGAATTATGCAATGCCATCTTTTTTAGCCAGGCATCATATACGTGAATCATGCAATGCCATCCTGTTTAGCTAGTCATCATATATATCTATTGTATCGTGCCATATTTTTTTCATAATGTTTTCCATTTGTCAACAATGTTTATACATTCGTATACTCTTCCTGTGCATCAACCATTTGAGTCAGTCATGGGAATATCTGGAGTGAAAACAAGATCTTCTGAGCAGTCAATGCTACCTGTTGATGCAGATTTCTTGCTGGTTACAGATAGCTCCTCAGAGAAGGATGCACACACAGATGACCAGTCGTATCCCCCCCCCCCCCGAGGAGCACACTCTTACTTGGCAGGGTTATATTGCTCATATAATGCATATGGTGTCTTGCATTGCCATGCCATCTCCTTAGACTAGACATGCTTTGTGTGAATGCCTCCTATTTGCTTTCTATAAGTGCATCTAGTGTCACCCCTAGTTGGTTTTGGAGTATAGACAACAAACCTGGTTGAGGGACTAATGTGCTTGTGAGAATTGCAGGATAACATAGGTAGTAGTCCCTCATTGATTCGGTTTTCCTACCACAGATGACCCCTAAAAATGTGTGAAGACATTGACGACAATGGTGGTTTGTGAAGACATTCATAATGAAGATTACGGCTCGAGAAGACATTCACATGAAGACTATGGAGTGCGAAGACATAGTTGTTTCGTAGTTTCCTTTTCTTCTTTGTTGAGTCATAGGAACCACCATACTGTTAAGTGGGGTCCAAGTGAACAAAGTCAGAGTGACTGATGTGATGCTCAACCAAATCCTATGGCTTTGAGCAAAGACAATGAGAGCAAATCTTATCCAGAGTTGGATGAGTCAGCTTTACTTGTAGCCCAAGTCAAGCTGTCGCGTGTGTTTGAAATTTGACCTTTGAACACGTGTCAGTTCCTTAGTGACCCAGGGTTATTTCAGACAAATCAGGTCGGGTTGCCTCCTGGCTATAAATATCCCACCCCCTACATCATAAATTGGTGGCTGCTCAGAGTTAGTGCATGGCTTTTGTCATTTGAGTTTAACCCACTTCTGAAGCATTTGAGAGAAAGATCCTTGCGAGGACAAAGCCCAAAACACCCAGAGCCAAAGAGTGTTAGGCAACACTGAAGTCTTTCTGTCTAAGTGACCTGAAGACTTGTTACACTTGAGGACTATGAATCCTCCAGCCGGTTAGGCATCGCATTCTAAGCATCCAAGAGTCATAGTGGATTGCCGGTGAAGGAAGTCTATGAAGGTTCGGAAGTCTACCTTGAATACTTACAAAGTGATTGGGCAAGGACTAAGTGTCCTTAGCTCAAGGGGAATAAGGTGAAGATGCGGTCTTCTGAGTTAAATCGCAGCCTCCCCAACCATACGTACAGTTGTCACAGCAACTGGAACTGGTCCAACAAATCCCTTCCCTCACCAAGCTACTGGTTTTATCTCTTACCTCTCCTTACTTTCAGTTTGTCTTCGTGTTGTCATTGCCTGCCTGTTTGATCTGTTAGACTTCACTGTTTGACTACTATTGGTGTTTGGCTTCATACTATCTTCCATCCTGATCTATCTACCTAGCTACTAATAGTCTTTGTGCTTTCACTTCATTGTTTACTTGACTATGGCTTGTCTACTGTAGTTTACCTTCCACTGCATGTCAATAGGTTCATTTCTATTGTTTGTCTTCAAAACCCCCGGTTTTTGAAAACTTTCATAAAAATCGCCTATTCACCCCCCTCTAGTCGATAACTAGCACTTTCAATTGGTATCAGAGCAAGGTGCTCCCTTGTTCTATGTGATTTGGTATAACCACCTAGAGTTTTAGCTATGTCGACTGCAGGGATAATTAAAGTCTCTGTTGCGTGCCCTGTCTTCGATGGCACTGATTACCCCTACTAGAAGAATAAGATGCGCATGCATCTTGAAGCCATTGATGTCGACCTCTGGTATGTCGTCGAGAATGGTGTTCCCAAGGTCGGTGAAGGTGTCACCCCTGCTGATGTCAAGAGGTTCATTCAACTGGACTCCACTGCCAAGAATATCATATGTGGTCATCTGACCAAAGGACAATATGGTCGTGTGAGTGCTCTGGAAACTGCTAAGCTAGTCTGGGACTGGCTATCTAAGGTCAACGAAGGCGACTCAACCTAGAGAGACTCAAGGATCAGTGTTCTTCGCAACCTCTTCAACCGCTTCAAGAGAAATGATAATGAGAATGTCCAGCTGACGTTCGATCGCCTCACTGACATCACAAATGAGCTTCATGCACTCGGCGCCACTGAGATCGCCAAGCATGAAATCTTCAAGACACTTCTGAGATCACTCCACAGTTCATTTGACACCCTGGCCATGATGATTCAAGAACGCCCTGATTTCAAGACTCTCGATCCGTCTGACATACTTAAGAGGCTCAACACACATGAGTTCCAGTTATCTGAGGAAAGAGATATCTATGGTCCCAACTATGGCCGAACTCGCGCTTTGAAGGCAAAGGTTGTTTCCTCGTCTAAAGAAGAATCTGACTGCGGTTCTGGGGATCCTGAAGACATTGGAAAGGAGCTTGCCATGCTTGTGAAGAAGATCCAGAAACTCACTAAGAAGAAAGGCTTCAGAAAGTATTCAAGATCCAGCTCAAGAAATGATGAAGCTTCCACTCATGACAACAAGAACAGAACATGCCACAAGTGCAAGTAACCTAGTAACTACATCTCTGAGTGTCCACGGTGGGACAATGAGACCAAGAAGAAGAAGAAGAAGAGCAAGGATTATGAGTCTGATGACAAGAAGAAGAACAAATCCTCAAAGTCCTCTTCCAAGTCTTTGGCCAAGTCTTCATCACACAAGAAGAGCTTATCTAGCAAAGCTCGTGACTTTTTTGGCGAGCAAATGGATTCAGAGGAGGAGTCTGCTTCGGAGAAGGCAAAGGTGGAGTCTGAGGAGGAGTCCGACTCTAGAGTTGCGAGTCTTGCTCTAGCTACAGCCTACGTCCCCAAGTCCATCTTCAACACTGAAGACATTGGCACTATCACCAATGTTGTTGCCAATGACAAGGATGAATCTTCTCCCACCTACTGCTTCATGGCAAGCGGTGCCAAGGTAAACTCATGCGATGCCTACTTTCAAACATCAAGTGAAGATGACTCTGATTGTGAATCCAAACCTAGCTACAAAACACTTGCTAAAATTGCAACTAAAGAACAGAAAGCTATGGAACATATTCAAAAATTGCTAGACAAAAGTGATGACCTGTTGGACGTAGAAATGACCCGATCTCAATCCTTAATTGAAGACATCAAAAATCTTCATGTTAAGTACGAGGAACTTGAAAGTCATCGTGAAACACTCTCAACAACTCATGAAAAGCTTTCCTATGATCATCTTCAAAGGAAGCAAGAACTTGAGAAATTGAGAGTGGCTCATGAAGATCTTCAAAAGGAGAATGAGTCACTTCACGCTCAAAAGATCAGTCCCGCTAAGGAAGGATTTGAACCACCATGTCTAAAATGCCTTGAGCGTGATAACGCTACATCTGTTGCTGAATGTTCTACCGCTGCTACTATTGCAATATCTTCAACCGCTGATGTCGTAACTAACCCCTCTATTGAGGATGCCACTACTATTGCTGATGAGAATGCCATGTTGAAGACATTGCTTGAGAAAGGAATGTACAAAAGTCTCAAAGGGCATCAGACACTATGTGATGTCCTCAAAAAGCAGATTTTGAACCGAAACCCTAGGAAAGAGGGTGTTGGGTTCGAGAGGAAAATGAATGTTGATGGATCTTACTGGAAGCCTGAGCAGTACCCCAAAACCACATGGGTTGCTGCAGAAGGACCTTTAGTGGATCCATCCCCCTTATCTGGCTTCACTTGTCCTAACCCGATTATCATTGATGAATCCTTTGATGCAAACTATAAACTATTTAAGAATCAGGATGGTGAAGTGTTTGCCAGGTATATTGGTACTAACTGCAGAAATGGACCACCCTTGAAGAGGATCTGGGTGCCCAAGAGTTGTCTTGAGAATCTTCAGGTGAATGTCATCATGACACCACCGGGGAAGAAGACAAACCCCATACCAAACGCTTCATTTGGTCCAAAGGCTTCATTTGGCCCAAAGGCTTCATACAGACAAAGGACTCACCAGAGTTACCCTAACGCCAATGTTTTGCAGGGAAATCATACTCAGACTTGTGAATATGAGCGTGATTCTTCAAACCTCTATGTTCATAAGACCAAGAACTTTTCTGCTTATTCTTATGAGTATTATTCACCTCCTCCAAGGCTATTTGCTAGGGCTCCAAAACCAAAGTTCTCAGATACTGCACTTAGATTCATTGCTTCGAAGCCACCCCTGAAAATGTGAGTGGTTAAGAAAACTTAACTCTCTTTTGCAGGGAAGGGTCTCCAGCCGGAAATCAAACGCGTCTGATGCTTATGCTGGGGACCTGAAACATCCTGTAGGGCGCAAGATAAAATGCTCAAATGGTCTTACTGTGTATTTTGTTCCTGAATCACTTGCCAATCATCCTATCAGTCCTAACCTGGATCTGAGCTTTGATAATCCACTTGTTCGTCAAATGTTTATGCTTCACACTACCCTTGGTGAAGCCTATCCCCCTAACTGTACTGTAGGGTATGACACCAAAGACTTCAGCATGGATTATGGACAGTGGATGCACTAACCACATGACTGGTGATCGAAGTCTTCTCATGGACTCAATCTTACGTCCATCTGACAAGAGTCACATCACATTCGCCGACACTGGTAAAAGCCAGGTATTGGGTCTAGGTAGAGTTGCAATCTCAAAGGATCAGCACATGGACAAAGTGATGCTTGTTGAATCCCTTGGTTTCAACTTAATGTCCGTCTCAATGCTTTGTGATTTAAACATGATTGTGATATTTGGAAAATATCGTTGCCTTGTTCTAATGGAATCTGACAAGCCTCTAGTCTTTGAAGGGTATCGCAAAGATGATCTGTATATGGTAGATTTCTCAGCAGGACCACATTTGGCCGTATGTCTTCTAGGAAAAGCTTCAAAGTGCTGTCTCTAGCATCGGAGGCTAGGGCATGCTGGCATGAGGAACTTGTACACACTCGCAAAGAAGAAACACGTCGTAGGCATCGAGAGCGTCAAGTTCAAGAAGGATCATCTGTGTGGTGCCTACGAAGCTGGTAAGATGACTAGGGCCAAGCATCCCTCAGAGACAATCATGATGACATCTCAACCCTTCAAGCTGCTTCCATGGACTTATTTGGCCCTACTCACTACTCTACTCTTCCTACCACTGCTTGCCTCTATGGCTTCGTCATTGTTGATGATTATTCAAGATATACATGGGTGCACATAATCCTCTACAAGAATGAAGTGCAGGATGTCTTCAGACGATTCGCCAATCGTCCATGACGAACTATGGCGTCAAGATCAAGCACATCAGAAGTGATTGTCAGTGTCAAAACCGGCGGATCTCAGGTAGGGGGTCCCAAACTCTGCGTCTAAGGCTAATGGTAACAGGAGGCGGGGGACACAATGTTTACCCAGGTTCGGGCCCTCTCTATGGAGGTAATACCCTACTTCCTTCTTGATGGATCTTGATGATATGAGTATTACAAGAGTTGATCTACCACGAGATCGTAGAGGCTAAACCCTAGAAGCTAGCCTATGATTATGATTGTTCTTGTCCTATGGACTAAACCCTCCGGTTTATATAGACACCGGAGGGGGTTAGGGTTACACAAAGTCGGTTAGAGAGAAGGAAATATACATATCCGAATTGCCAAGCTTGCCTTCCACGAAAAGGAGAGTCCCACCCGGACACGGGATGAAGTCTTCATTCTTGTATCTTCATAGTCCAACAGTCTGGCATAAGCTTATAGCCCGGCTATCCGAGGACCCCCCCCCCAATCCAGGACTCCCTCAGTAGCCCCTGAACCACGCTTCAATGACGACGACTCTGGCGCGCAGATTGTCTTCAGCATTGCAAGGCGGGTTCCTTCTCCGAATACTCCAAAGTAGATCTTGAGCACAAGAATCGTGTCTGGCTCTGCAAAAAAAATTCCACATACCACCGTAGAGAGCAATATTACACAAGTATAATCTGCTCATAACTTTCCCCTAGCGTGACATCATGCCATGGCCCGGTTATTATTCAAACCGTTTTTCCAACCTGCCACTACACGCCTTGCAAGGCGGTTTTATTGGCATGTCTTTTCGAAGTAGAGATCGTGTCCCCCTTATCATGGGATTCTCATCAATACGGGCGTGGGTAACCCAACCGTGCCGTTAGTACGACTCCTTGGTTTAGGCAAGTTCCAAACGGCCGCGCGGAGGACGCTTGACATTCATCCTCTTTATAAAGAGGTCAAGACTTGTCCTTCCCTTCTCCCACCTCGAGTTCCAACACCCAAGGTTTAGTCCAAGTGCTCCGGACCTTCAACCATGTCCGGACCCAGCCTTCAAGGCCGGTGGATGGCCTCTTCTGTCACAGAGGAGAACATCAAGAAGATTAGGGAGGCTAGGTATTTGACCGCCGAAATCCTTCACAGGCTTCCAGCTCAAGGGCAGGTTATTCCCACTCCCAAACCCAACGAGAGCGTTGTATTCATCTCCCACTTCCTCTGAGGGCCAGGCTTAGGTCATCATCCCTTTGTTAGAGGGCTCATGTTCTATTATGGGCTAGACTTTCATGATCTAGCTCCAGATTCCTTCCTTCACATCTCGACGTTCATCGTTGTGTGCGAGGCCTTCCTACGTATTACCCCACACTTAGGCTTATGGATCAAGACCTTCAATGTGAAGCCGAAGATGATCAGCGAGTGGCACGCGGAGTGCGGAGGTGCTATAATAAGCAAAGGCATCGATGCTTTATGTCCTAAGGGTTCCTTCCCAGAAGTTTCTGACCTATGGCAACGGGAGTGGTTTTATATCACAGCACCCCAAGGTAGAAACTAGGCGGCCACCCCAGCCTTCAGCTCCGCTCCATCGCCACAGCTTGCATCATGGGTCAACAAGGGGATGGACTGGGAATCGGTTGATGATGTGCGGGCATTGCAAAGCCGCATTGAGGATCTCATCAAAAAGGACACCAATCTTGTCAAGGTAATCCAAGTAATGTTAGTTCGTCGGGTCCTGCCATGCCAACGTCGACCTCTCCGTATGTAGGAGTTCAACCGGAAAGGACTGCGAACTATTCAGCACTTCTTCGGTGTGACGCTCGAAGGGATGTATCAATAATTCTTCGGATCATGAGTAAAGTATCCGGTAACCAAAGAGGATGCGGGCCTCGACTGCAACCGTCCAGATACCCAGGTAAGTAATTCCGTGACCAAACATGTTTTCATTATATTTGTCACAACATTATTCTGAAAAACCACCCTCGGCCAGGACTGGATAAGAAAGGCAGAGAGGATCAGGTGTTCGGCCCCTCTTCCCGAAGATTCGCCGGTTCCTATACTAACCAGGATGCTGGCTCATGCACCTTATCAAGTGCCATCAGGGGAGGACAAGGAGAGGAATGGGGAAGCCAAAAGCAGACTTCATGCTGGAGGTACGTTACCCATCCCAACCGGGGAAATTAGTACCCCCGTGTCGGAGGATGAATGGGGAGGAGAATCTAGCATCCTCTCTCCCCACGGGAAGAAAAGGACCTCCCCTGAAGACTTGGAAGCAGGGGTCTCCAAATGAGGGAAGAAACCTTCATCAGGGGGCCCTGCCCCGGAGGGCAACATTGCTGCACAATGCCCACAGGGGGGGCAGCTGTTAACCAAGCCGTAAGTGAACGAAGGTGCTTAGTAAGTGTACCCTGTTCTTTTTCTGAGAGTAACAACCGAGACATATGTTTTGCAGTTTGCCTTATAGCCTTCCTCAACAATGTTCGTCCTCGGGGGATCTTCTTCCGAAGATGATGGAGAGCGAAACGCCTCCTCCTACTTCTCCGCCTCATGAGGCGGACGACCCTGAGGTGTCGTCCTGGAGGATCTCTCCCGATCCGCAAAGACCATAAGGTAACTCTTCCGCCGCCCAAAGTCCAGGGTTTTCAACTCCTAGAGAGACCAACAGAAAAAGCCCCAGACTGTCTGATATACAACCGGACACATTGACGGGTCTTTTGCAGCAAGCGGCTATCTCAGAGGCACATCGTACCTTAATGGGTATGGTGGTTGAGAGGATTCCGTCCGCAAAAAGCGGGTTGAATGAAGCTTTTACGAGCCTGCTAAGAGGCTTTGAGGTACGCAAAGTGATATTTTTTGATTGTACCATAAAGGCAAGGTGTACTATGTATAGATGGTAGCCCCTGAGACTCTGGTTGCCATCCGGAAGGGGCGAGCAGAGGATCATAGTCTCAGGTAATGATGGTACCAATTTTGTATGCAAGCGGCTGCAGCTCCGGCGGCTGACTGGACTACTGCATTTGCCAAACTGAAGCAGCAACTTGATGTGGTGGATGCAGAGATCACGCTTGTGAACAAGCGGCTTGACGAGGCATAGGGTATGTATATTTGGGTGGTCAGCGAATATAAACAAGAGCATGATGCCAGGATTTATGATATGCTTTGACTGCAGATGGTGCTGTCGTCGTGGAGACCCTTCGGGTAGAGCTTGCCCGGGCCAAGGAGCAAGCCAGGAGTAGCAATGCGGCTGCCGTGAAGGCAGCTGCTGAATTAAAAGCCGAATAGGCTACTCATTGCCAAAGTGAGGATAGAATAGCTAACATGGCTCTTGAGCTACAAAATGCCGCTAGCCGATATGAGCTTCTCGAAAGGGAAAACCAAGCGAAAATGACTGACCTAGAAAAGGCTTTACAAGCAGCAAAGGAAACTCGCTCTAAGATCAGAGCGGCTCGAGAGGAGCTCTGACAAGCTAGTGAGATCGCGGCTGGGAAGCCCTTTTTATTGTGAACCAAATTTGGCGATCCGAAGTATGCCCCTCTTGATCAGTTGTGGAGTTTTGCAGATGCATACTTGGATTTGTCAAAGAGTGCTACTGATGCGATGCAGTATTTCGAAGATCGAGAAGATCATGAAACAGAAAGATTGTTCTGGTCGCAGTTTAGTACTCCAAGGCATTCACTATTGTTGAATGAGCGAATGGCCGAATGGGCTGAGCTCCATAGGTTATCTGGGCTTGTCATGAAGGCCGTCGTGGATCACCTGTGGCCGAAGGAACCAAGTCCAGATAGTTATTTTGTCTTGGTGCAATGATTTATTCGTGTTGTGCCACATATCGACACTGTGAAGAGGTCGGTGTGTGTAGAGGGTGCACGGATGGCCCTTGCCCGTGTTAAGACATATTGGGAGAAGATGGAGTGCACCGATGTTGCAACCAGGGGTCCTCCCGGGGGCCAGGACTCGCTCAAGAACTATTTTGAAGAAGTCTTAGAAGGTTCCCATTTAATAGAGGCTCAGTTCTCAAAGAATACCATGTTCAAATGACATGTATCTTGATTGTAAAAACAATGCTTTTGATGATAAAGGCTATATTTATACTTCTCCCCGTAAAGTATTGTAGTGCCTCCTGTGCGGCCGCTTATGTATATATGTATATAACTTGAAAGTTTGTAGTCGTCAGCTTCATCCCCCTTGCATATAATGCGAGGGTGTTCGGTAAAGCGTGTAATCACAATTGATCCAACGTCTTGGTCCGTTAAGGAGGTGGTAGTGCGGCGAACAAGGCAATCGAACTATATAGCTTTAACACTTTCACTTAGCCATAGGAGTTTGATGGTGGGGCTACAATATAGGCCCTGGTATGTCCGCGTTCATCCGAATATGGTGCGTGTACATACGTGACCGGGAAACCGGTCCTTCGTTAATTCGGAGGAATCGCAAAGATTCCGGTGAGTCATCGAGTGGTTGACCAGTCTCTCGCTTTATCATGACAGTCAATTTTCGGCTTTCTCTACTGAGGTGCTCATCCAGATGAACCAGGGCACAATTGCAGTAGTTCTCCCAGTGCCACCTTAGCCGATAGAGCGGAACTAAGGTAGCAAAACACGGGAGCCGGGCAAACCCAACTATTGGCCAAAGACATGATTCAGAGCTGATGCATATAAGGCCAAACTCGCGACGCCGAACACTCCCGAAGGTATTCAGACTTTACAACATATATTGTGCTGAGTACTGCCCTCGATAATGAGCCTTGAATTTCCAGGTACGTGCATTGATCCGCGTGACGAAAGAGCGGTTGTGGTGAGAGTAATAGATCCCAAAAAACACATTGGTTGTTGCCCCTGTAACGTCTATTTTAAATCGGCGAATCATAAGCTTGCCGATAACGCTGGTATCCCTCTTGGTCATTTTAAGTACCAGGAGGGTGTGGGCCAACAAGATACAATAAAGAAGGTTTACACATGGTCTTAATCTAAAAAGAAACCTTTGAACAGGGCCCTGCTGCATGTCTGCGCCTTTGTCTTTGTTGTGCCATATCCTGGAAGGGTATAGCACGATGGTCATCTGTAAAAAGAAAGAAAAACATAGGTGAAAGAATCTGGTATGACCGTGGGTAAAGTCGGTTAATCTTAATGAACCATGAAAATTCAGTTTCTTAGGTGTAAATAGGGTCAACCCAAACTATGGACCCTTTACATGTGGGTAGCCGCCGGCACCACATATGGGGGCATAGCCGTTAATCAAGCTCAGGTTTATCTGGACTGCTATAACTAGTGGTGCGTCGAACACGTCAAGCCATGTACGTGGTCTCGAAGACCGATCCGTTACTCGGGTTGGAGAGGCCGTTCAGTGGTTCGGCTGCTAGAGCCACCACGTAGTCTTTCGCATGAAGAGAACCCTCTGTGTTTCTGCTGATAGTGATGACGCCGCATGGACCGGGCATCTTAAGTTTGAGATAAGTGTAATGCGGTACTTCATTGAAATGAGCAAAGGCCATTCTTCCGGGTAGTGCCTGATAGCCGCTTCGGAATGGAACGATGTCGAAGATTAGTTCTTCGCTTCGGAAGTTGTCGGGAGAACCGAATACAACCACTAACGTTAAAGAGCCCATGCAGCGGGCCTCTACGCCTGGTATTACTCCTTTAAAGGTAGTACTGCGTTGGTTGATTGTCGACGGGTCTATGCCCATCTTGCAGAGAGTGTCCTGATATATCAGATTAAGACTACTGCCGCCGTCCATGAGGACTCGGGTGAGATGGTATCCGTCGATTATTGGGTCGAGCACCAAGGCAGCCGAACCTCCATGCCGGATACTAGTCAGATGATCCCTGCCATCGAAAGTGATTGGGCAGGCTGACCATGGGTTGAATTTGTGGGCGACGGGCTCTATAGCATATAAGTCTCGGAATGCGCGTTTGCGCTTCCTCTTTGGTATGTGAGTGGCGTAAATCATGCTCACTGTTTTGACCTCCGGTGGGAATTTTTTCTATCCCCCAGTGTTCGGCTGGCGAGGCTCGTCCTCATCTTCACTTCACGGCTCCCTCCCTTTGTGTTCGGCATTTAGCTTGCCGGCTTGCTTGAAAACCCAGCATTCTCTATTGGTGTGATTCGCAGGTTTCTTGGGGGTGCCATGAATCTGACAGGACCTGTCTAGAATTTTATTTAGGCTGGATGGACCATCTCTGCTGCCTTTGAATGCCTTTTTCCGTTGGCCGGGTCTAGAGCCCCTGAATCCGGCGTTTACCGCTGTATTGTCTGGGATGTCTTCATTATTTCGACGCTTGTTTTTATTGCGACGCGGATTTCCATTGCCTTCCCTGATTTTGGATGTGCCTGGGTCGCTGGTGCCTCTGCGGGCCAACCAACTGTCCTCGCCCACGCAGAAGCGGGTCATAAGAGTTGTTAGGGCTGCCATTGTCCTCAGCTTTTCCTGGCCAAGGTGTCTGGCAAGCCATTCGTCCCGGACACTGTGTTTGAAAGCTGCTAGGGCCTTAGCATCCGGACAGTCGATGATTTGGTTCTTCTTGGTGAGTCTCCAGGTTATTGGATTATGTGACTTAAATCATCTGCATGCAGAGGTTGAACATAGGTCCCTTGAAAATTAGCCTTGAAAGCGTCCTCGAGTTCCTCCCGACTTCCAATTGAATTTTCTGTGAGGCTTTTCAACCAGTGCCGAGCTGGTCCTTTCAACTTCAGGGGCAGGTATTTGATGGCGTGGAGATCGTCTCCACGAGCCATATGATTGTGAAGAATAAAGTCCTCAATCCAGACTGCAGGGTCTGTTGTTCCGTCATATGCCCCGATGATTATGGGTTTAAACCCCTCTCGAAATTGATGATCCAGCACCTCATCAGTGAAGCAAAATGGGTGTGCGGCACCATTGTACTTGGCTGTGTCGTGGCATGGGTCCGACGGCTGTAGTGTTTGGTGTCGATTCCGAGCTGGTCGTCGATCAGTATAGTCGGTTTGGTGGCCATGATCCTGCGTAGGAACACGTTTCCTAGATGCATAGATGGACTTGATCATACCAGCTCTTTGTCCAGGTGCTCATGCTGACTTGTGTGCGGCGTCATTAGCTGCTTTGTCTCGGCCACGGGGTGGTCGGTCCGGCAGATCGGCCATATTGTTTTTCGGTGGAATGGGTGTGATAGCCTCGTCATCGAATTCGGGCAGCAGCTTACGTTTTGGGTAGCTCTTTGTCTGGCGATCACCACTGTATCTTTCATTGGTGTCGAGCACTTCGTTCCATCTGTGGTTGAGCGTATCCTCCACGGCTTTAAGCCGTTGCTTCTGCTTCTTCAAGCTCCTCACGGTGGCAATAAGCCTTTTGTGGAGGTGCTCTTGTTCCAAGTGGTTTTCTGGGATGATGTGTGCATCGTCGTCCGGGCTGTTCTCCTCTTCGGAGACAGGTTTATAAGTTTTGTCTTCAGCATCGCTGTGACCGGACAGCGGCCCCAAACTATGCTCGTTGTCCCTCTGGTCCATCGCTGGGTCTGCAGGGTCATCGTTATCTTTAGCATTGTCCGGGGTGTTATTCTTTCTTGTGTCGTTACCGCTGTTTTTGCTATGGCGGGGTTTAGAGCGGCGCCGCTGATGTCGGCGCTTTGTTTGCTTTTCAAGAAGATTATCCTCCGCTGCATCCTTTTAATCCTCGCCATTGCTTTCATTGGGTGTGTCCACCATATATATGTCATATGTTGAGGTGACTGTCCAGCGCCCTGGGGGTGGTGGTTCCTGTTCTTCTTCGGCATCGTCGTCCATACCGTTGATGTCCTCGCAGTCGAAATCAAGCATGCCGGTTAAGTCGTCGACAGTGGCTATTAAGTGGGCGGTGGGTGGGAAATGAATTCCTTCATTGTCTGCTTCCCAATCAAGCCGGACATAGTTCGACCAAGAGTCTCCTGACAGGGCGAGAGATTTTAATGAGTTAAGCACATCGCCCAAGGGCGAGTCCTGAAAGATATCCACGGAGCTAAACTCCATGATCGGTGCCTAGTTATATCCGATGGGCACGGACCCACGCGGTTCAGAACCTATGGCCGGAGACGAGTCTGAAGGTCCAATGACACATACCTCACCGGAAGTGAAACCTGTGTTCGGCTCTATCGCCGTTGAGTGTGCGGCCTCCGTGGCGGGTTCCATCCTCTCGTCCTCTGGTGGCCCTCTCTATGGAGGTAATACCCTACTTCCTTCTTGATTGATCTTGATGATATGAGTATTACAAGAGTTGATCTAGCACGAGATCGTAGAGGCTAAACCCTAGAAGCTAGCCTATGATTATGATTGTTCTTGTCCTACGGACTAAACCCTCCGGTTTATATATACACTGGAGGGGGCTAGGGTTACACAGAGTCGGTTATAGAGAAGGAAATCTACATATCCGAATTGCCAAGCTTGCCTTCCACGCAAAGGAGAGTCCCACCCAGACACGGGACGAAGTCTTCAATCTTGTATCTTTATAGTCCAACAGTCCGGCATAAGCATATAGTCCGGCTGTCTGAGGACCCCCCAATCCAGGACTCCCTCAACGGCACAGAGTTCAAGAACACCGGCCTTGACCTTTATCTTGATACATTGTGCATCACTCATGAGTTCTCTGCTCCATACACACCACATCAGAATGGCATCGTGGAGCGCAAGAACCAAACTCTAATTGAGATGGCTCAGACGATGCTTGATGAGTACAAGACTCCAAGGAAGTTCTGTCCTGAAGCCATTGACACTGCATGCCAGGTCATCAACCGTGTCTATCTTCACAAGCTTCTAAAGAAGGCATCCTACGAACTTCTTACTAGTAAGAAGCCAACCGTTAGTTACTTTAGTGTATTTGGTGCTAGGTGCTGGATCAAGGATGCACATCACACTTCAAAATTTGCACCAAAAGCACAGGAAGGTTTTATGCTTGGTTACGAAAAGGATTCACAATCCTACAAAGTCTTCAACCTCTTTCTCTATAAAGTGGTTGAAACTATGGATGTGCGGTTCGATGAGACTAACGGCTCGCAAAGAGAGCACCTTCCAAATGTGCTAGATGAAGTCTCTCCCAGTGAATCAATCAAGCTCATGGGAACTAGATAAATCATACCTTCATAGGCTCGGGCTGAAGAGGAACTTATCATTTCTGTGCCTAATCAACCTGAAGACTCTACTCAGCCTGACGCCAATGCTGAACAAGAAGACAATGGTCAGCAAGAGCAAAATCTTCGTCTAGTTCATCCTCGTGTTGCAAATGAAGTACAGATTGACAAGATACTTGATAGTATTAATGCACCTGGTCCCCTCACTCGTTCAAAAGCAACATAGTTGGCAAATTTCTGTGGGCACTTTGCATTTGTCTCTATATCTAAACCCAGGAAAGTTGCTGAAGCCTTCATGGAACCTGAATGGATTCAATCTATGCAAGAAGAGCTTCAACAGTTCAAGCTGAACAATGTGTGGGAACTAGTCAAGCGTCCTGACCCTCGCAAGCACAATATCATTGGCACCAAATCTATCTATCGCAACAAACAAGATGAGCATGGTCAAGTTGTCAGAAACAAGGCTCGTCTTGTTGATCAAGGATACACTCTAGTTAAAGGGATTGACTTTGATGAAACATTGCTCCGTTGGCTGGGCTTGAAGCCATTCGCATACTACTAGCCTATGCCAACCATCACAACATCCTTCTGTATCAAATGGATGTGAAGAGCGCCTTTCTCAATGGCAAGATTGAAGAAGTGTATGTTGCACAACCACCTGGCTTTGAAGATCCAAAACATCCTGATATGGTATACAAGCTCAACAAGGCACTGTATGGCCCCAAACAAGCCCCACGAGCTTGGTATGACACACTCAAAGACTTCCTGAAGAGCAAAGGCTTCAAACCTGGTTCCCTGGATCCTACTCTCTTCATGAAGACGTATGATGATGAACTATTTGTGTGCCATATCTATGTGGATGACATTATCTTCGGCTGCACTGACAAAAGATACAGTGATGAGTTTGGGCACATGATGCAAGAGCAATATCAGATGTCCATGATGGGTGACCTGAAGTTCTTCCTTGGTCTTCAAATCCATCATCAGAGCAACAACATCTTCATATCTCAAGAGAAATACCTCAAAGATTGCCTGAAGAAGTTCGGAATGCAAGACTGCAAAGGTTACTCGACGCCAATGCCAACCAAAAGTCATTTGGGCCCTGACGACAATGGTAAAGAGTTTGATCAAAAGGTATACCGCTCCATGATTGGTTCTTTACTCTATCTATGTGCATCTAGGCCAGATATCATGCTTAGCGTTTGCATGTGTGCCCGATTCCAAGCAGCACCAAAGGAATCGCATCACTTAGCTGTGAAGCGAATTCTTAGATATTTGTCTTACACCCCAATACTAGGATTATGGTATCCACAGGGCTCAGAGTTTGATCTAGTTGGATTCTCAGATGTTGATTATGCTGGTGACAAGGTTGATCGGAAGTCCACATCAGGCACATGTCATTTTCTTGGACGATCTCTTGTCTGTTGGTCTTAAAAGAAGCGGAACTATGTGTCTCTCTCCACTGCTGAATCTGAATACATTGCTGTTGGATCTTGCTGCGCTCGCCTGCTATGGATGAAGCAAACTCTCAAGATAGCAGGTGAGTGCAGCAAGTACCACTCTACTGCAACACTGAAAGCGCCATCAAGATTGCCAACAACCCAGTTCAGCACTCGAAGACAAAGCACATTGAAATTTGTCATCACTTTCTCAGAGATCATGTCATGAAGGAAGATATTGATATCATTCACGTCAACACTGAAGAGCAATTGGCAGATATCTTCAAAAAGCCCTTGGACTAGAAAAGGTTTTGCAAGTTGCGGTGTGAGCTAAATATCTTAGAATCCTCAAATGTCCTGTGATTGGACACACATCCTAACGCGTATGCATGTTGGTGACTTAGATGTGCAACACACAAAGTAACGTATATCTTCAATCAATGAAGACATACACTCTAAGTGTGAATACATTAACATGGAATTTGACTTCGGAGCTCCATGATAATTGTGCGCCATGTATGGGTCTAATACTTCCTATACGGTGGGTAAAGCCACCACCAAACTCTTGTTTGAAGTGTTTCATTTGCCGTCACATTTGCAGAGTCTTCGCATTTGGATTGTCTTCAACATTGGTTTAACTTCTTATTTATCTTCACAGCGATGATTTGGTCTTATACTGATATATATACATATATTTGTGTTCTGTCCACTACATCATTCACTTTTAGCTATGTCTTTATGTTTGAATTTTTTGATTGAAGTGAATGTGATCGGACCCTAACCCCTTCTGTGCTTCTTCCTCAGATTCTATCTATCCAAATCATATGCGTTCTATTAAAACTGTCGATTGTCTTCTCCAAGTCCTTGTCAGCAGAAGATACAGAGACAAACATTGAAACTGTTTAAATGCTCTATCCTTATTCCCAAAAACCCGGAGAAGCCGGAACGACCACCCGACAATCCCGGCGTGTGTGGGAACATGGAACAACTTTCAATGTGTTGCATGCAGGCCATGTGTCCTTCAGATGTGAACCACCAGGGGCACCTGTGTAATTGCGATGTGTTGTCCCTTTCCTTATAAATATACTACTCACCGCGGTCACAATCCTCTCTTCCTCCTCTCCACCTCGAACAAACCCTAGCGCCTCCGCTAGCTCGCGACAATGCCAGATACGAAGCACTTAGCTTCCGTGACCTCTTCGACGCCGTTCTCATGTTGTCCGCGGACCTCGTCCTCTCTGCCGCCGCCATAGGTGTCCTCCGTCGCCAAGTTAGGGCACGGGAGATCAAACTGCTCGGCCTCTCTCTCTTGCTTCGTCTAGCAGTTCGTTGTGCGGTAATTAAATCTTACTTTTTACTGCCTTTTTGATCCGCCAAATCAATCCACTTTAGACAAAAGTGGTTTATTCTTTTCCAAATCTGGATCTGCCTTTATCTGCATCTCATATTATGCCTAGTATATTCACTTGTGCTTTGATACTAGTTAGATTCCTCACTTGTACTTATTCACGGATTCTTACAAATCTGGAACCAACTAGTCCCCAAATAAGTGAATGTCTTCACACTATGAGGTCAATGTCTTCAAACTGATTTATCTTCAAAATCTTCTGAGAATGCATATGACCTCTTCCCCTTCCCTCGCACCTCTAATGCTGTCACAGGTACATGTCCATGGGAGAATCCCTTGGTTCTCATAGTCTGCGTTCATTTGCAGAATACTTACAACACCACATCAATTCTCCCAAAGCCAGTTCCTGTCTATCCAGAAAAAGGAAGCCATTCATAGTCTTGAAGCCATTCAGTTTGAATATAATGGCAACAGAGAAGTCAGCTAGAAAGGGAGGCAGGCAGCGCCATAGAAATACTACTAAGGATATTTCTCCAGGCCTGTTTGAAATGTACAAGTCAGATCCTGAAGAGAGCTATGGCCAGCGCAAGACTCGAATCCAATGGATTCGAAGATATTGGGCAGAGAAATGGTTCCGGTACAAATTTGTTACCGAAGAGTATGCTGAAAAGAATGCCATCAAGCAGCCATGGGGAGATATTCTGTTCAAAAATCTGGTACCCAAGACTCAGTCTGAAGCCATTGCTCAAGGTTTCTATCCTTGCATGGTCCATGGACCACAACCAGACAATGCTGACCCATCATCTCTGTTATGGTGTTGGGAAGATAAACTCTTCAAGCGCAATTTCCAATTTGCAAGAGAGTCTACTGCAAAGAACAAGAAGGAATTTTGACTGGACTTCAATCCAGGTCCATCTGATCCAAGAGCTGATGGCGCCGGTGACGCCAATCCCAACGTCATTGGCCCCTTCTATAACCTGGAAGGCCTCATCACTCACATTGCAGTTCAAGGGGCCATCGTGGATCACTCAGCTGATGACACAGATCCTGATGAAGCGCCAGCTCCTCCTAATCCACAGAAGCAGATGAAGTCAAAGGCTTCAAAACCCTTTGTCACACAAAAAGATTCATGTGTGAAGCCGTTGTCCACTGCACCTCCTGAAGACAGTGTGCAATCAGAAGACTTATCTCGTGTCTCCAAGAAGATATAGAAGTCCAAGAAGAAGAAGAAGCCCATCAAGAGTTCTGGTCAAGAACTGACCCCTGCTGCCGTTCTGTGGAATGAGGATGCCCCCATTGATCTATCAAGTGATGAAGATTGTGCTGATGATGCCCTTGATCTTCTAATCAAAATCAAGCAAGAGGTGGAGATCTTCAATGATCTGCCCACATTGATGCGGATATCTTGAATAACTTCATAGACGAATGGTTTGACAACCACAGTCTCAGCATTGATGATCTTCAGCTGCCAGTTGACATCAGTGTCACCTTCCATGGAGCCATTGCTAATGAGTTGGCTCTGTCTCAGAAGATTATTGAGATGAAAAACAAGATTGACTATGAGAAAGCCCTCTTCAAGAAGAACATGGCCAAGCTCAGCGTGGTAGATGTTCAAAGCTTCAAACAAATGTTGCATGAGCTCAAAGAGCAGTTTCACAAGAAGCGTGAGGAAGCAAAAGGTTCAAGAGAGTGGATGAAATAGTTCGCTGCTAAAAGTGTTCAAGCTCACAATGAGGCAGAGAAGCGCAAGGCTCTTGGGCGTCCAGGAATCGACCCCAAGATGGCTGCCAAACTGAAGAAGCCTACTGCGACCCAATCTGAAGCACAAAGGCAGGAAGCACCTCACATTGTCTTCCCTGCTAGCATGACAGGCTCAAAGCCTAAGGTCCCCTCAGCAGCTTTAGAACTGAAAAAGACAAGGGCAGCTGAAGCCGAAGCCAAGAAGCGCAAGCACCTGAATACTTCTGATAATGCTCCATCAAAGAAGAAATTAATGAAGTTTTCAAAGAAAGATCGTGCTGCGACCTCCGAGCCACTTGTTGTCGAGCCCATCTCTGTTGCTCGTCCTGCCCCCTCAAACCAAGAGCGCCAAATTGTTGTCCATGAGCCTGCTTTCACAGAGGCTACTGAAAATGAAGAAATTCTAGCTGTCGACCCCATCACAGCTGAAGACATTGTTCATGACGACAATGTTGAAGATGATGAAGTCCTTCCTCAGATCGAGCACCAACAGGTATCATCGCCTGTTCTTACGGATGGCAAACTCATCAGCATTGGTCATCCCTTGACGCCAATTGCTTAGGATGCATCGTGGGCTGATCACCGCCAACAAGACACACCAAGTCAAGATGACACACCCAGTAATCCCCCACCTCAAGTCACCACTCTGGTACTTGATGATGACAATTACATGGTGCATACAACTCCATCACCAAAGACGTCGCCCGATTTCTGCAGGCTTCACAAAGGCCCTAGACCATGGGTCGCCATGTCGAGCATTCCAGAAGGAGATGTGCAACAAAGCTTAGTAGCACAACAAGTGTTTCTGAAGCCACTCCCACTGTGAATGTCTTTGAGTCCGAAGCAAAACCTGCTGAAGACATTCCAGCTGCATCAGCCGATGACAATCAAGAACCAAGAGAAGAAGAAAGAGTTGCCACACCCCCTGCTACTCAAGAAGCTGTTCTCGAGGAGAACATGTCTGTGCCCGACCCTCCTGCTACTCAAGAGGAGGTTGAAAACCCTGAGGCGGACACAAACAACGCTGCCGATGCCAATGACGTTGTCATGGCTGAAGAAATTGTGGCGCCTGAAGCTAATTCTGCACCTGAAGCTAGTGTGCAACATGAAGTCATAGTCAATGCCGAAGCTACTATCCCCCCCAAGGCCTCACACTATTGAACGGGCATATGATTGAGGCCAACCTGTCACTGTCCGATGGCCTGTACTGGTTCTTCCTCCTGCTCTGGCCACAATATGAATATCATGTGGAGCAAAGGCCTCAGGTCCAAAAGCCAAAGCCAGGACTGCCAAGATTCCCTGGTGCAGCAACAGCGCCAGGATCGTTCAATATAAACAGCTTCAGGGCACACAACACATTCTTTGACAGTGCCAAGAACCCTTACTCGAAGCCACGCATCTCATCTAATCGCTTCTAGAACTATTAGCAGCGCAGTTATTACTCTTGTGTATTGTAGAATCAAGGGCACATCTTTCCTCACATGCGTCTGGACTACGAAGCCATTTCTGGTCTGCCCTGCCTGGAAGAAGCTCTAGACTATTTTAGAGATGCTGGCCTTCTGTCGTTCATCATTGATAAAGAACATTGGAATGAGGAGCTACTTCTGCAATTCTATGCCACTCTTCACATTCGTGGCTACATCAGGGATCTGAAGACTTGGGTCCTTGAGTGGATGTCAGGAGATGTGCTCTATGAAGCCAAAGCTCAAGATATTATTGAACTTTCTTCCCTACCCACTCCAGGTGAGCTCTATGAACCTGGTTGTCCGCACCACAGGAATGCATTGGAGAGCATATTTCAGAAGCCTGAGCCCAACATGAGTCAAATGCTCAGCAAGATGAAGCCACTGCCACAAGATGCTGAATACCCTAAGGAATTTTTGTTGAAGACCTTGAGTACCTGCCCCACACAATCTATCATATTATCAGGCGTACTCTCTGGCCCGTCAAAGGACATTCTCTTGTAGCTAAGCTTGAAGGCACGATGAAGACATTGGTTTTCCATATTCTCAATGGCATCAGCTTCAATGCTCAAGATTTCTTCATCAAGCAACTTGATGCATCTAGCATAGATCTCTTTAGCTTGAAGTTTTATGCTCCATGGGTGATGCGCTTAATCAAGCTTCACTCTTCCGTCAACTATCAGCCCTCTGTACGCAACCATCTCATCTTCTTACCTAAGGTTGATATGTCTATCGAAGCCATCTACCCTGAGCCTGCCAAGGAGCCACTTTATCTTCACAATGTTGATCACCAAAGCTTTTCGCAACCAATTGAGGGAGTTCTTGCTGCAACTCGTGTCTATCCTCTGGCTGGCAATACACGTGCACCTCACCATGCAACAACTGAAGCTACTGAAAGCACCATTGCTCAAAGGCCTCGGAAGAGATCTCGTGTTCTCATTGACAGAGAGCTTCTGGTTGCCTTACATCAGAAACAGGATAGGCATCATGAATGGCTAAAGCGTCAGATGCAAAGCCTCTTGGTGGACGTCAATCACATTCGCAACCTTGCCACCAAGAACGCATTTTTCTCACATGAATCTTGTCGGAGGTCTTGGAAGAGTGTGACTTTGCTAAGCTCTGAAGACGATCTTTGTGAAGATGGCTTCACAGAGTGCTACAAATTTGATTCCACGCCTCCACGATTGTCTTGCATCGTACTCCTTCCTTAGAAGACTTGGAGTATTCATCTTCGGCTGCAACTGTTGTTGCAAAAGTCATCGATGAAGAAGACAATGCCACTTCACCGACAATGGCTTCACCAGGCCTCGAGACTGCATCAGGCCCCTCTGCACCAGCAAACTCCAACGTCGACCCTGCATGTTCATCTACTCCTAATGTGAACGAGTAGATGCTCTATGTCTTCAAAACTTTTTGGTCCTTACTGACAAAAGGGGGAGAAGCATATGAGTTGATAGTCTTCAAGCGGGTCCCTGTGGTTGGTTGCTATATTTTTGCCAAGTGGTTACAACTCTCGTTTTTTATACACTTGATTCTTTGGGTTGTAACACTTAAACTTGATAGTCGTCTGGTATGTTTTCTGCTACTCTATGATGCGATGATAAATTCCGCATGAAGTCATTCCACAGATATCCATTTCTCATTATGCATGTCATAATCTTTGCTATATCTTTATATGCATGATGAATTGTCTTCATAGGTTAAAGAGGATCTCCACAAGTAAAACCTGCCATGTGCATTTGCATTCAAGAGCAAACTACTTATATGCACATCTTCAGGGGGAGCCTTTGCTACTTATAAAGACAATGCCTTAAATCCTTAAAACTATCATACTTTTATCCCCGTTGAAAACCTCAACCAGTTTGTCATCAATCACCAAAAAGGGGGAGATTGTAAGTGCATCTAGTGCCACCCCTAGATGGTTTTGGAGTATTGACGACAAACCTGGTTGAGGGACTAATGTGTTTGTGAGAATTGCAGGATAACACGGGTAGTAGTCCCTCATTGATTCAGTTTTCCTACCAGAGATGACCCCTAAAAATGTGTGAAGACATTGAAGACAATGGTGGTTTGTGAAGACATTCACAATGAAGATTATGGCTCGAGAAGACATTCACATGAAGACTATGGAGTGCGAAGACATAGTTGTTTTGTAGTTTCCTTTTCTTCTTTGTTGAGTCATAGGAACCACCTAACTGTTAAGTGGGGTCCAAGTGAACAAAGTCAGAGTGACTGATGTGATGCTCAACCAAATCATATGTCTTCAAGCGAAGACAATGAGAGCAAATCTTATCCAGAGCTAGATGAGTCAGCTTTACTTGTAGCCCAAGTCAAGCTGTCGCATGTGTTTGAAATCTGACCGTTGGACACGTGTCAATTCCTTAGTGACCCATGGTCATCTCGGACAAATCAGGTCCGGTTGCCTCCTGGCTATAAATAGCCCACCCCCTACACCATAAATTGGCGGCTGCTCAGAGTTAGTACACGGCTTTTATCGTTTGATAACAACCCACCTCCGAAGCATTTGAGAGAAAGATCCTTGCGAGGACAAAGCCCAAAACAACCAGAGCCAAAGAGTGTTAGGCATCACTGAATTATTTCTGTCTGCGTGACTTGAAGACTTGTTACACCTGAGGACTGTGCATCCTCCAGCCAGTTAGGCATCGCGTTTTGAGCATCCAAGAGTCATTGTGGATTGCTGGTGAACAAAGTCTGTGAAGGTTCAGAAGTCTACCTTGAAGACATACCAGAGTGATTGGGCGAGGACTAAGTGTCCTTAGCTTAAGGGGAATAAGGTGTGGACACGATCTTCTGAGTTAAATCTCAGCCTCCCTAACCAGACGTACAGTTGTCAAAGCAACTGGAACTGGTCCATCAAATCCCTGTCCTTACCAAGCTACTGGTTCTATCTGTTACCTCTTGTTACTTTCAGTTTGTCTTCGTGTTGTCATTGCATGCTTGTTTGATCTGTTTGACTTCACTGTGTGACTACTATTTGGTGTTTGCCTTCATACTATCTTCCATCCTGATCTATCTACCTAGCTGTTAATAGTCTTCGGGCTTTCACTCCATTGCTTACTTGACTATGGCTTGTCTAGTGTAGTTTACCTTCCGCTGCATGTCAGTAGGTTCATTTCTATTGTTTGTTTTCAAAACCCTCAGGTTTTGAAGACTTTCATAAAAATCGCCTATTCACCCCCCTCTAGTTGATAACTAGCACTTTCACTTTCTATATTAGATATGTGAATTATGCAATGCCATGTTTTTCAGCCAGTTATCATATATGTGAATTATGCACTGCCATGTAGCCAGGTATCATATATGTGAATTATCTCATGCCATATTTTTTTTCATTACGTATTCCATTTGTCGACAATATGTGTATATTGAACTACTCTTCATGTGTATCAGCCATTTGAGCCGGTTATGGAAACATCAGGAGTGAAAACAAGGTCTTCAGAGCAGGCAATGGTACATGTTGAAGTATATATCTCGATGGTTACAGAGACCTCCTCAGAGGAGGATTCAGAGACAGATGACCAGTCCTATATCCCACCTAAGGTGTATGCTCTAAGTTGCAATGTTTATATTTCTCATATCATGCATATGGTGTCTTGCATTGCTTAGTTTAGACACCATATGCACAATATTGAATTCCATCTGCTTAGTTTAGAGATCATACATGCGAGTGCCAGCTTCTTAGTATATGAATCAATTATGTCAATTATATCATGCCATCCTATATACTTAGACAACATGTATGTGAATTATTTCATCCTAACCTATTTTAGAAAGACATCATATAGTTTTGTCAGGTCATCCTGTTTAGATACTCATCATATGTTGAATTATGCCATTATATCCTGTTAAGTTGTCCATCATATATCTGAAAATGTGTCATGCTATCTTGTTTAGTTAGGCATCATATATGTGAAATTGTGTCATGCTATCCTGTTTAGTTAGACAACATATAGGTGAATTACCACATTTGTCTATCATACAATGTTTGCATGTTCAATTCTTTTCTTGTTTATCAGCCATTTGAATTGGAGGGGGTGATGGAAGTATCTAAGGGAGCAAAAACCCATTCTTCACAAAAGACAGTGCTACCCGTCGATGCAGATAGAACCATGGTTGTACTGGCCCACAAACTAGCCCCACCACACATAATCGAGACCCTTCCAGATTACACACTTACACCGTTGGGCAAAGAACCAGCTACAACCCACACTACTAGAAAAACCCCTACTAATGGCGCACCTAATATGGCTATTAATGGCGCATCTGTGGTGCGCCATTAACAGCACGCCATTAGTAATTTTTACTAATGGTGCACCACCTGGTGCGCCATTAGTATCTGGTATACTAATGGCGCACCACGCGTGCGCCATTAGTATAGGCCAGGGTGCGCCATTAGTATGCCTCCCAGGGGCCATGTATACCCAGGTGCTTTGGCATACTAATGGCGCACCACCACTGGATGCGCCATTAGTAACCGCGGCCATTAGTATGCACTGTCATACTAATGGCGCACTCTCATGTGATGCGTCATTAGTATGAATATTAGGTTTTTTTTATTTTTTTATTTTCTGTTTTTTGCACAGGTTACAAAATGTATAATTTGACAAAATATAGACAGCACACATCAACAACAGATTCATCGAATACAATAGAAGATTAGTCTTTGAATACAATTCATCATATTAGTCTCCGAATACAATTCATCATATTAGTCTCCGAATTAAAAAGACCGAACAAAGATAGAACATTATATTACAAGTCTCGAGACCGCGAGTAGCGAGTTTGTCTTCACATTACAAGTCGATATCGATCATCTAAACTACCATCACATAGAAGAGAGCTGCGGTCATCACGATGAGCATCATCATGATGAAACTGGTCTTCATCCGGTTCCTCCAACACTCCCTACCCTCTCCCGCTAGATAGCGGGCGTATCTAGATTCGGCCTCGGCCCTAGTGGTGTACCCTTTGTAACTGTTACCGCTGAATCGGTGAACCTGTCTCCGACACTCCTCCCAGTCATCGTAGACTCCGGGAACCTTACCCTTGTACACGACATACGTCGGCATCGCTATGCACTAGCCAAACGAAACGTTAGTACCAATTCACAGACAATACATAAGCAATATATAAGTATGCAATAGAACGATCGGAAGAGAAAAGCAAGACATTAATAGCATCTATTACATCTAAGTTGAACGACTCTCGAAACCAAAGAGACATACTACAAGTTCATTAAAGTTTAATTACAACATGAGCCAATCGATGTTTCAGAACTAGACGCAGCATCACTGCTTTCGACTCGACTCAAGGGACCGGAGCGTGGATGAAGCCGCCGTCTATCATGGGAGTCATGAAATAACGGTCGTTGTCAGCCTGCATTTGTAGCATTGTGTCGATGTCACTGTTGGACGGTTGATTGTTGAGGTAGAACTGCCCCGAGGTACGAAGGACATCTTGATGGATGATTTCCGCAAACTCCGACTGGATGCGAAAGAATTCTTATCGGAGGTCCGCGTCCTGGATTGCCGACACGCTCTTTGCCCAATCTTTGAGTTTACTCGGTAGCAGAAGTTGATGATGCTCCCGTACGATCGCCCGCATGTGATGGATGGCGTAGTAGGCACCCTTCTGACCGCCAGGCGGCTGCTTGACGCAGCAGAACATCGTATTGTGGGAGAACACATGCTTGCCGTACTTACGAATAGGCCTGGTGAAGGTGCCTCCAGATTTGGCGTAGCCGGGGAGAACATCATCAAGAACCTTCTTGACATTTGTGTAGTCTACGTTCGACTGACGGTCCGGGTCGAAATACGTGGCCATGGAATATTTGGGGCTTAGGAGGATGAGCGTGCAACGTGTGTCACTGCAGAAAACACGGAATGTTAAAAGAAAAAACATCGAAATGTAAGAATTCATATGTTACGGGCCGGTTGAGGGGAGGACTTACTCGGGAAAGTAAGGCACGAGGAAGTTATCCTTATCTTGGTTTGCCAGAATGACGCCTTCGAGGTAAGAACTCGCGACTTGCCGGTCCCCAGCGCTGCCCAAGATCTTGGCACGCATGTAGAAGTGGTCGACTATCACGATGTCCGGGGTCTTGTCGCGAATGATCTGCATCTCCATACTCAGCGAAAATAGCCGAACGAAGGTGTAGTGCAGCGGATGAAGGTTCAACATAGCGTGGATGTCATCAAAATGCAGGACGATCATACGCCCGATGGAGTTATCCACAAAGCCCTTGACCTCTGGCACCCTGGCCGCGAAAACCGGGTATGCCACATCCTTCTCCCTGAGACGCCGCTTCTCCAAAGAAAGAACACTATCATGCAGACTCCGCATAGCACCGGTTGCAGCATTGAGCATATTTGTCGGTAGCATCGCCCTACCCACCACATGCACCCTCCTCGAGTTATCCTGCGGTGAAGGTGGCCCATCCTGAGCATGGATCGTACTCGGTGCCGGCTGGCTCGCACCCTTCTTAGTCTTTCTTTTGCGTGCCTTCTTCTTCTCCTGTAATGGGACCGAGTTCTGCTCACAGACCGCCTTCTTGAGTGTGTTGGGGCTGATAATATTTCGCACCTCGCCTATCTGAGGCTCGGTGAAGTCGGCAGCTGGAGGCGTCTCCTGAGAGCTGAACGCCAGACGGCGCCTGTTGCAACTTGGCTTCTCCGCGGTACCAGCTAGATCGCACACGTCTTTTGTTGGGGTTGGTTCTTGAGAAGGAGGCCCCATGAAGTCGCCATCGTACCCATGCTCGGCAAAGTACTGATCGACGTTGCCAAATGTATCATCGTCGTCGTCGTCGTCGTTCTGATCCTGTGCCATATGCATGTTTGGATCTAGTGGCATAGGGATGTCCGGCACCATTACGGCGGTCTTGCCATGGGGCCGACTTGGCGCCGGCACGACTGGCGGTGTTGTCTTTGGGGTGGTGTCCCCCGCCCCCAAACGAATCTGGCTCTTCGGCCAAAGCAGGGGCCAGCTCAGGCAGGCGCTAAGGGTCATCACGTCTTCATCGTCGGCCTCGACGGGTCGAATCAGAGGTAACAAGTCGTCGCAGCCTGGCAGCCTTGGGTGGTCCTGCTTCTTCTTGTGGTGTATGCTGCTACTTCATCATTGTCGTCATGTTCGATCCTCGGGTCGCCGTACTTGTCGAAGTCTTGCTCATTGGCTACTCCATCCATTCCGATGATCTTCCTTTTGCCTCTCCTCACGACAACACGACTGGGCTTTGGCGGGTCGGTAATGAAGAAGCATTGGTCCACTTGGGAAGCCAGTACCCATGGCTCATTTTTCGCGGTGACGTTTGCGCCCGCGGTTTTGGGTATAACCATGGTGGTGAAATACCGGTCTTCTTTTATGACGTTCTTGGCCCATCTGACACGGAACATCGGGACCTTCTCTCCAGCGTAGCTCAGCTCCTAGATCTCCTCGATCCTTCCGTAGTATCTGTCCTTGTCGTTACCGGTGTAGGATTCCATCGTTACCCCGGAGTTCTGATAACCATCGCTCTTCATGTCCTTGGCCTCGGTGTAGAATGTGTAGCCGTTGATATCGTACGCCTCATAGGTCATCAGGTTGTGCTCGGCGCCCTGTGACAAGGCGAATATGAGTTGTTCTTCCGTGGAAGAATCCTCATGTAAAGGGTACGACAGAAGCTTCTTCTTGAACCAACGCGTGAAACATGAGTTGTGCTCTTTGAGTATATCTCCGTCCGTCCTCTGTTGGCCTCGGTCATTGTACGTCTTCTTAATAAAGGTTTTGTGCTCTACCACCCAAGGATCGACCACGTCTATGTGTTGTAGCGCGACTAGGTTTGCTCTTTCAAAGTCGGCGAGTCGACCCTCGAAGTCGACATGCATTTCGCGGCGACCCTCACAGTGACCCCATCCAGTGAGCCTGCCGAGGTGCCTGTTGACGGGAAGACCAACGGGGTTCTCGATGCCTAGATAATTCGTGCAGTAGGAGATGCACTCTTCGGTTAGAAAGCCCCTGGCTATGCTTCCTTCTGGACGTGACATGTTGCGAACGTATCCTTTGATGACACCATTCATCCTTTCGAACGGCATCATGCTGTGCAGGAACGTCGGCCCGAGTTGGATGATATCCTCCACTATATGGACCAGCAGATGCACCATAACGTCGAAGAATGCGGGCGGGAAGTACATCTCAAGCTCGCATAGTATCACCACGATCTCTTCCTGTAGCCTTCTGAGTTGCCTCACGCCAATCGACTTCCGAGAGATGACGTCGAAGAAGTTGCATAGGCCAAATAGCGTTTCACGGACGTGCGCGTCCATGATCCCAAGGATTGCAACTGGAAGTATCTGCGTCATCAGCACGTGACAGTCGTGAGACTTCATCCCGCTGAACTTCTGCTTCGTTGGGTCTAGGTATCTGCTTATCTTCCCCGTGTAACCGTAAGGAAGTTTTACTCCTAGGAGGCAGGTGAAAAACTGCTCGATCTCCTCCTGACTTAGAGTGAAGCACGCGGGAGGGTAGTCATTTCCGGTCTCCTTGGCCTTTTTGCCTTTGCGACGACTTTCTGTGTCCTGCTTCGCCTCATCATCATCATCATCATCATCATCATCATCATCATCATCATCATCATCATATATAGCGTGAAGCTCCTGCCTGATGCCCATTGATTTCAAGTCTGCCCTTGCTTTCGGCCCATCTTTGGTCCTCTCTGGCATGTTGAGCAGGGTACCAAGCAGACTCTCGCACACGTTCTTCGTGATATGCATGACATCAAGGCTGTGAGGCACACGGTGGATCTTCCAGTACGGCAAGTCCCAGAAAACAAACCTCATTTTCCATACCTTCAGCAGCGGCTCTGGCGCCTTTCGCTTCTTTCCCGGCTCTGGCGCCTTTTGCTTCTTTGCCGGCAGTGGGCAGTCTTTCCAAATTTTCAACAGCTTGTCTATTTCCTCGCCGCTCCTCGTACACGGGCGTTTTCGGGGTTCGGTTTCACCATCGAACAGATCCTTGCGTTTCCTCCACGGGTCATCGTCGCGAAGCCACCTTCGATGTCCCATGAACATGGTTTTCGAAGACCCGGGATCTCTATCTAGCTGGCGATACGTTGTGTCATCCATGCACCTTACGCATCCAGAAAATCCGTGGACTACCTGCCCCGCAAGATATCCGTAACCGAGATAGTCGTGCACCGTCGTGAGCAGTGTGGCTCTCATAGGGAAATATTCTTTCTCTGCGGCGTCCCACGTATTGGCTGGCGTTTTCCACAGCGTGTCAAGCTCCTCTTTCAGCAGCCCCAGATAGAGATTGATGTCGTTCCCTGGTTGTTTCGGCCCTTCAATTAGCATACTCATGTGAATGTACTTCCTCTTCATGCACAACCAGGGGGGAAGGTTGTACATCCACACAAACACAGGCCAGGTGCTATGTGTGCTTCTCTGGCTGCCAAATGGATTGACTCCATCGGTGCTCGCGCCCAGCACGATGTTCCTTGGATCGTTCCCAAATTCTGGGTATTCGAAGTTCAACGCTTGCCACTGGCTCACATCCTTAGGGTGACTCAGCATCTTGTCTTTTTTATCTATCTCCGGATCATTTGCGTCATCTTCTCGCTTCTTCTCCTCCCTATCCGCGTGCCAACGCAGGAGCTTTGCTACCTTAGGATCCGCGAAATACCGCTGCAGACGAGGAGTGATCGGAAAGTACCACACCACTTTTCGAGGAGCTTTCTTCCTCTTCTTGTATCGAGTGACACCGCACACCGGACATATGGTAGACTCCGCGTGCTCGTCCCGATAAATGATGCAATTGTTCATGCACACATGGTATTTCACGTGCGGTAAATCCAGAGGACACACGATTTTCTTCGCCTCCTCCAAACTGGTCGGGCACTTGTTCCCCTTGGGAAGACGTTCGTGCCAGAATGACATGTTCTCGTCGAAGCATGCGTCAGTCATTTTGTGTTTTACCTTCATCTCCAGAGCCATGAGCGTTACTTTCAGGCGGGTATCCTCGGGCCT
>NC_041391.1:646959001-647000119 GCF_002162155.2 Triticum dicoccoides | reverse complement strand
TCTTGCTGCCCTTCCTCATTTCTTGCCCGGCCCTCATGGACGACTTCGTAGTCATCTTCATCACCTTGCCACCGATAGCCATCCATGAAACCACGCAAGAGCAGGTGGTCCCGCACCTGCCCGGAATCCGGGTCCACAATAAGGCTATTCAGCTTGCATCTTCGACACGGACATCTTATCTCCGTCTCGTTGTTTTGAAGCATCTCGGCCTTCGCGGACCTCAAAAACCTATTCACGATGCCTTCGGTCATCGTGCGGACCATGGTCGCCTGTGGGGTAGAGCAAAACGATATTTTAGAACCAAGAAAAAATTTGGCATGACTTTCCCTAAAAATAGGACCAAAAAGAATGCTTAATGCCAAAATTCTCGCCGAAACGGAAGTGAATCAACATTCCGGCAAAATATTGGCAACTATCGCATTTCAAATACCGGTACACCTCCAAACACAAACACATATGCAACACCACAAACATATGCAACACCACGAACATACATAGATCTAGCTAGGCCATAAAAAGTGCATGTGCACATTGTTGTAGGGAGAACAACATAAATATAGCTTCCCACCTTACTTACCTAGCAAAACAAGGTAACTTAACCACTTAATTTGAATGAATCTATGGTGGAAATGAGGTGAAAAAGAGGAGGCACCCGAGACAAGGAGGAGGCGGTGGAGAGAATGAAGTGGGGAGAAAGTGAGTGTGGGAGGAGAGGCTGTCCAAAATATCTTGTTGCTGCCCACTTACTAATGGCGCACCAGCAACAAATGCGCCATTAGTAATCCAGGTTACTAATGGCGCACCCCCTGGTGGTGTGCCATTAGTACTTTTGCAAAAAAGGAATAAAAACAATAATAAAAAAATAACATTAGTGGCGCACCTTCTGGCTGGTGCGCCATTACTAGTTACAACTAGTAATGGCGCACCACCAGCGGATGCGCCATTAGTATGTTTGGACAGGCGCACTAGTTCAAAAAAAATATTTGGTACTAATGGCGCACCGTGGGCAGGGTGCGCCATTAGTAGTTTCAACACTAATGGCGCATAAGATGGTGGTGCGCCATTAGTATATACTAATGGCGCACCACATGTCTGGTGCGCCATTAGTGTCAATTCCATCTATAGCCCTTTTCCTAGTAGTGCCATCTAACCCCAACCCAGTGGATAGTAACCCACTTCTAGTTGACAAAGCACCATGTCCACCACAGAGTACCCCCACACGAGCAGTTTGTAAAGCAACTGAAGTGCCCACAACACGAAGACCACCACATTGAACCCAAACTCCACGTTTAAAGCAGAAGAGCAATTGTTCTCAGGTCAGATTCCGTAACTATGGTCCATACTCCTTTGTTGTTGCATCACTGTATTTACTCATACCAACTACTTTCGAATTTGAAGGATCCAATAGAAACTCCAATGGTGCAATAGGTATGTTTTAAACCAATTTCTTTAACTGGATTGATGTTCTAACTTCTCGCTCTATGTTGATTTCAGCTTCAGTTGTATAAACAGTTATGTTCTCATGTGATGCACATTACAAGTGTTACCAATGTTGTGTAGTTTCTCACACTTATATTCCATCTATGCTGCTGTGTCTTAAAAATATATGAGTTGAACTTTGTCTCTATCTTGATTGGGCAACATAAACTAGAATGATATGGACAATACAGTGACCATAGTACATCGATATATGTTTGTTTCATGTTGTTATCCTGTCCACCTTACTACTGAACCGGTTTACCAAAATGAGTTTCGTATACTACATGCTAAACCTGTGATGTTTTTGCTTGTTTCTCTTGTAGTATGTGAGGGAGTCTTGGATAAGGGGGTATCCGAACAGCCTGACTATATACATCTTCCATACTATTGAAGCGTGAAGATACAAGACTCAAGACTCCGGCCCGTGTCCGGATGGGACTCTCCTTTGCTTGGAAGACAAGCTTGGCGATCCGGATATTATATTTCCTTCCTTGTAACCGACTCCATGTAAACCCTAGCCCTCTACGGTGTCTATATAAACCGGAGAGGTTGGTCCTTAGAAGGCCGATCACATTTACAATCATACCATCATACGCTAGCTCCTAGGGTTTAGCCTCTACAATCTCGTGGTAGATCTACTCTTGTACTACCCATATCTTCAATATTAATCAAGCAGGAAGTAGGGTTTTACCTCCATCGAGAGGGCCCGAACCTGGGTAAACATCTGTGTCCTTGCTTCCTATTACCATCAGCCTAGACGCACAGATCGGGACCCCCTACCCGAGATCTGCTGGTTTTGACACCGACATTTGTGCTTTCATTGAGAGTTCCTCTATGTCGTCGCTGCAAGGCTCAATGGCTCGTCTCGTTGTCAAGGACGACATCATCTCTCGAGGAGTGCTGGCTGTAGGCCAAATTCTCCGGCTTGGCGGCTTCATTATGGTCGCCCCATTCGCTGTCGCGCCAACGATGGCCTCTCGGGTCATCACGCATAACCTTCGTATCGACTCGGAGCTTGCCGAATAGATGGATCCAATCGAGTTCTCCTCTCTTAATGAGCTCTTGGATCGCATCGCCGCTTTGGGAGTCGCTACGGACTATGGCCGGATTGGGCTTAAACCTGACCAAAGGGACATTAGATCCCCGCGGGCCACCCATGAGATAGCAGTAGTGGAGGAACCACACACGGGTTGCCCCTCAACTCTGAGGATGAATTATGTCCGGATCACCGAACTCTATGGATCGAACACCTACTCAGAGGAAGGCACGACCCGGGTCCCGAACTTAGAATCGGGCAGTGGGCCGAAGAGATTGGGCAACACTCCGGATCCCGAGCTGTTGGGCTCGGAACCTCCCATGCCCTCGGATGTCAGACCGGATCAAAATCCGGATTCAGCCAACGATGCCCACCCGGACTTAAACCGTCTCTCCCGCATCTGGCAAGAGCCCCAGGAGACAGTACATCGTTAATGGGCCAGATTCCTCCTTGCGCTTAACAAGGTCAAGGGCTGCCACGAGGAGGACGTAGTCTCACTTCTCTGCAAAAACTGCATGAACAAAGGACTCCTTAATGCTATAAGCCGTCGTGACATAATAAACTTTGCGGACTTGGCAACCATAGTACAGAAGTACTGTGCGACGTAAAGCGCCTGGAAAACCCAAATGGAATTTTCGGATAGTACGGTCCTCACCAGAACCTTTGTCCGAACTAAACGGTCGAACTCTCGAAGGTCGGCCAATCCAATCCCCAAGAAGTCGAAACCCGCCTCAGGGCATGGAACCGTATTGGAAGAATGGCTCAATGGGCCATGTAAGCTTCACACTACACCAGACGCAACGCCAACCCATAGCCTTAGGGCATGTTGGATACTACGGTAGGTAGCAAAAAGTGGCGAGGATCTCCTCGAGAGCCATAAAGCAGAACAACATCCCGCCAAGGAACACAATATGGTACTAACAGTCTTCAAGACTTTCGCCTCAAACAATAGGCGCAAGCAAGCTCATCGAAGCTCCACTGAAATTTGCCATGTGGCAAAAATAAATCTGTTGAACGACACTGATATAACTTTCAATGCCAGTGACGAACCCCAATTCCAGACCATCCGGGCATCAGCCGCTCTGGTCCTTAGCCCAATAGTGGACGGCTTTCAGCTCACTAAAGTACTCAAGGACGGCGGAAGCGGATTAAACTTGATCTACGAAGAAACACTCAAGAAGATGGAAATTGACAAAAGCCACATTGAACAAAGCAGCACAACCTTTAGGGGAATTATCCCTAGTCAGGAAGCACGGTGTGCGGGGAAAATCACGCTCGGTGTGGTATTCGGCACCCCAGAGAATTACAGGTCTGAAGAAATCACATTCCAAGTGGCTCCTTTCAGTAGCGGATACTACGCCCTTCTAGGGCGGGACGCGTTTGCAAGCTTTCAAGATATACCCCATTACGAGTACATGAAGCTTAAAATGCCCGGACCCAATGGAATCATCACTCTAGCTAGTGATCCGGACGTTGCACTCCAACCCGAAAACAAAACCGCGGCACTAGCCCTGGAAGCACTATCTGAAGCCCTAGCAGCGGAAGAATTAACAACACTGCGTGCAACCGTGGACAGGGACGATGTGATACTCGACAAGTGACCCAAGTCCACCTCATTTAAACCCACAGATGAGATGGTCAAATTCCAAGTCCACCCAATGGACCCCACAAAGACAGCTTCCATCGGGACACAGTTGAGCCCCGCTTGGACGCCACACTGCGAGACTTCTTACGCGAGAATTGGGAAATTTTCGCCTAGCACCCATCGGACATGCCGGGCATCCCGCGTGGACTGGACGAACATAGCCTTAACATAGTAAAGGGATACAAACCTGTTAAACAGACCCTAAGGCAATTTTTAGAGCCCAAACAGCAAGCCATGGGGGAGGATCTAGCCAAGCTACTTGAGGCCGGATTCATCAGAGATATCAAGCATCCGGATTGGCTGGCGAACTTGGTAATGGTACCAAAGAAGGACAAATCCTGGCGCCTGTGCGTCGACTTCAAAGACCTCAACAAGGCTTGCCCCAAGGATCCCTTTCCCCTCCCTCGCATCAATCAAATCATCGATGCCAAAGCAGGACACGACTCGCTGTGTTTCCTCGATGCATACTCTGGATACCATCAAATAAAGAAGGCAGAGTCCGACCAAGCTGCAACAACTTTCATAACGCCATATGGCCCTTTCTGCTTCAACACTATGCCTTTCGGGCTTAAGAATACCGGCGCAACCTATCAACGCATGATTCAAACATACCTGGAAAAGCAAATAGGCAAAACAGTGGAGGCACACGTGGACGACCTAGTCGTAAAAACAAGACACGTCGAAACCCTAATAGATGACTTGAGGCTTACGTTCGACAACCTCCGAACATACGACATCAAGATGAATCCAAAGAAATGCGTTTTCAGCGTCCCCTCTGGAAAACTGCTGGGCTTCATCATTTCCAATAGAGGAATTGAAGCTAATCCGGCAAAAATCCGAGCTTTGTCGCAGTTGGCTATACCAACAGACCTCAAACACATCCAGAGACTAGCTGGATGTGTGGCTGCTTTGAGCCACTTTATCTCTAGGTTAGGAGAAAAGGCATTAACTCTTTACCGCCTTCTTCGGCGCACTGAACACTTCATGTGGACAGATGCAGCCGTGGCCGGATTCGATGAAATAAAGACCTTATTGGCCAATAATCCAGTCCTAATAGCGCCAAATATCAGTGAACCTATGTTGCTGTACATAGCTGCAACACATCAAGTTGTAAGCGCAGTACTCGTCGTCGAACAAGAGGTTGACGGATACAAATTCCCGCTACAGAAGCCGGTTTATTACGTATCCACGGTCCTCACCCCATGCAAATACCGATACCCACACTATCAAAAAATAGCATACGCGGTCTTCATGGCATCCCGAAAGCTACGACACTACTTTGAAGAGTGTTCGATTATGGTGGCCTCCAAAGTACCACTAAACAATATAATAAATAACCACGATGCCGCGGGTCGGATCGCTAAATGGGCCATCGAGATCCTTCCGTTCGACATAACATACATGCCTCAGCGGGCTATCAAGTCGCAAGTATTAGCTGACTTTGTCGCCCAATGGACGAAAGCCGAACTCCCTAAAGAGTACGGCGCGTATTCTAACTGGATCATGCACTTCAACGGATCTAAAATGCTGGCCGGATTGGGAGCAGGCGTAGTCCTGACGTCTCCCACCAGAGTCATGGTCCAATACATCCTTCAAATATTATACACAGACTCCAACAATGCAGTCGAATATGAGGATCTGTTGCATGGTCTTCGGATGGCAGTCTCTATGGGCATTCAACGCCTAGAGGTGCGCGGGGATTCAAACCTCGCGATATCACAAATAAACGCCTAGAGGTGCCAAGGATCCGAAAATGGCAGCCTACCGTAATGCCGTCCTTAAAATGTCAGCTCGGTTCAAGGGACATAATACATGATTCACCACGCGTACGCATGTACAAAGAGAAGGAAGCTGAGTTAGATCGGCAGAATAACTTGGATGCCCTGGAGGAGGAGCGTGACATTGCGAAGGCAGTTCCGCATTCTATCCGCAACAGGCTCGATGATACCAAAGCAGCGAAGTGCGGGCCAAAACTTATAATATTGGCGAGCTCGTTCTACGCTTACCGGAGAAGAAGAAGGACAAGCTCAAACCCAAGTGGGAAGGTCCCTTCATCATTGACAAAGTTCTCACCGGAGGAGCGCACCGCTTACGTAATCCGATAACAAACTCGAGCCGAACCCATGGAACGCGGCCAGACTCCGGAGATTCTACGCCTAGCGCCGAACTCAGTGTTTGTCTCCTTACCTCCTCCTTTTTCATTATGCTCCCTCCCTCTTCCTTTCTCGATCCTTTTCTCTTCACACAAAGTATTTAATACAGTATGGACTCCCGGATTACTCGGGCTGCACTATGTGTGTAAGCAATACCTGGGGGCTTCCTATACGGAAGCTAAACATAACTTACTCTAAAAGGCTTTTTGCCCATCACACATGTGTTTTCCATGTGTGCCTTTTCTTCACCATTATATGCATCGATATGACTTAAGATGTGGCCAAGCTGGGTTACCTGGCTCCTGTGTTTATGCCCTACATTCCCGTTAATTCGGCTAGGGCATAAGGGGAACACCTCTGCGATTGTTACTGCCGGTTCAGCCGGATGTGTACCTCAGACTGGGTGAAGCCAAAAGCTAGTTTCCTTAATGGAATATTCGGTCGATGAACAAAAGATGTATTCGTTTATTACAACGTAAATCCCCAGAAGTCTTGTATCCTGCGCCATCATTCGCAGTCCGGACATGTGCATTGCCGCATGCATTCCCAGGGAAAGGAACCCCTAATGGAACTATTCTCCCTCGAAGATGTTTCTTACTATCCATGTAATATAACATAACTAGTTGGGTACTTGTCTGTTCAAGCACTTATGACCCCTACGCCTAGTCTACATGCATACCCCAGTTTTGTATAACTGAGCGGGTATTCAGACACACCCCGGACTATAGGATCCGGGGGCTGAAGCGAAAAGGTCCGCCATGACAAATGATTTTAATCCGGCTAGGGGCTACTTATGCGCATTAAATTACATAGTCACTTGGGCTGACTATATTCCTCCTCTATGCCATCCAACAGGCTATCTAGCTTACAATCCTATTGAGAATACTTAGCGGCTAACGCTGCCTGGTCATATACCAGACTTACGGGAATTTCTTGCCCATCGGGCCCCGCCGGTCCTACTTCGGCCATATGGTTCGGGTCCAGCTTGGTGTAGCGCGTCTTGACCATTGCCCAAGCTTCTCTTGCACCTTGCCGGCATGCTGATATCTTCCACAGTCGGAAGCGCCGCCTGGCTCCTTGAAGCAGGTCCACAAGCTCCCCCATGCCATTCGGCAGGGGGCTTGATGGCCACAAGGCCTGAGCAACGCCGTGCATCACCCACCGAGCTCGCTCGTTCAACTGTGAAAGTTCTTGTAGTACATCACCTTTAGATGAGGGCATCTCCTCCTCGGGGCGACCCGTTAAAATTCCTACAAGCAAAATTCTTTCAATACACTTCCTCTCTGAACTATCATACAGTTCGTCTAGGCACTCACCATAAATGCCGCCTCGAAGCCTTTTATTCTCCTTTACGGAGTCCGCTAGCTGGGCGCGGACGTCTTTTAACTCTACGTCCAGCCAGACATTGGCATCTTGAAGATTGATCTTCTCCTGCCGAACTTGCGTGAGAAAGCGCTCGCCAGCCTTTAGCTGCCCTTTGAGATGCGAGTCGTCATCTCTTACGCCCTCCGAATTCACCCCGGGGTAATCTGCAGAATTTTCTGTTAGATTTGTCATATCATCCATTTATTAACTGGTGCATCTTAGTACAATTGAGACAAATGTTACGAGAGGGGGACTTCTGGGATCCCTCTAACTTGGCAACTGCGTCCCTCAGCTGGGCCTTACATTCCTCCAGCTCCCGAGCCAATTGTTCATTCTTATCTACAAGAACATGTGCATAAATTGATCCTTCAAACAGTTGTTCCAACTATTTCAAGTCTCAGGGGCTACTGTTATACATACTTATCAAAATTTCTTACCCGTATATCTTTGGTATACTGGTTCGTCGCTTGGGCAAGCCCGCCTTGAGCAGCTCGGACGTATGCGTCTGCTGAATTGAAGGCATTAAAGGACTCTTCGGAAAAGATGTTGTTCCGAAGCACGGCCCTCCGGCACCAGTGATTCATGGCGCTCTCCACTTCGGAGTTCGTGGCCAAAACATATCTGCGTCCTCTGTCGGAGAACTATGTGGTACTGGCCCCGTGTCCGCCTCCGCCCTCGAAGCCAGTTCCGGAACCTGGCTGGAGGAGGCGTGATTGGCGGGATCCCCGGATATAGTCCGGCTGCTCCTCTTCCTGCCATTCACAAAGGGCAATGTCATATTTCAAATACTATAATCGCAGGACAGGTTATTACTTTACCTCTGCAGCGGTGTGTCGACCCTCACCGCCTTCCTCTTGAGCCTGCCCGATTCGGACGCCCGTGGTCGACGAGTCCCTAGGGACTCGGCCCCGCGCTCCGACCATCGCCTCTGCAAAACAACACGACGCCTCAAGGGTAAATCATAATACCTGAGGGGAGTCCTCTTCGGAGGATAGGGTTTTTAGCTCGGCTTACACGCGACATAGAGAGCAGTCCGGGATAGTCGGCCGTAATGGCCACTGAGGCACCATCCCAGCTCGCTTGATAAAATTCCCCGTTGACAAGCTCCAGGGTGATATCCGGATCTTCTTTGAGTCCTGGATCTAGGGCCCTTCCGGGGTCCTCTGGCTGCGGGGAGGGGCTGAAGATTCCTTTTATAGCCCTCCTCAGTTCCTACTTAGAAACATCGATGCAGGTAATCTTAGCAGAAGAACGCTAAAGTAAGTAAAACAGGGAGAGGAATGACGACTTACCCACTCTAGGGGGTTGTATATGGAGAATCCGCCCCGCGGTTTAATGCAAAGGAATTCCTCCTCTTCACCTTTGTATAAATCGGACAATATCCTTGCCAAAGCAATGGCGGAGTTCGGACCCTTACGACCGCAGCGGGTGGCGTCGTCTTCCCTATTGAAGTGCCACATGGGCTTCCCCTGATATTGAAGCGGTTGCACAACCCGCATTATGCATATTGCCATGACCTCGACTATCGTCAGTCCGGATTTGGCCAATAACTTTATCCTACTCATCAGGAAGTGTATTTCCCTCGTATCCTCTTCTTGAGGGCCCCGGGGGCGCCAGCTTAGGCGTGCCCTTGGCGGGGCGTTACTGAACTTGGGGAGGCCTGTACGGACTGGATCCGGAAGGGGAACGTCATTAATGTAAAACCACTCTGATGGCCAGTTTTCTAGTGCCTTCTTAGGAGTGCCGGATAGGTATCCGGTCTCGGTAATGCGCCATACTTCGGCCCCGCCCACTTGACATAGGGATTCTCCCTGGGTGCGGGGGACAAGGCAGAACAGCTTCCTCCATAATCCGAAGTGAGGTTCGCAGCCTAAAAACAGCTCGCAAAGTGCGACGTACCCCGCTATATGCAGAATGGAGGCAGGGGTAAGGTTGTGCCACTGGAGGCCGTAGAACTCCAGGAGCCCGCGAAGAAACGGGTGGATGGGAAACCCGACGCCCCTTAGCAGATGCAGGATGAGGCACCTACGCTCCTCTGGAGATGGATTTGGAGATCCCTCTGCTTGTCCCCCTCCATCATAAGTGGCTATTCTGGCTTGGACAGGGACCATGAACGCTGGTGGGAGAAACCCTTGGGTTTGTAACTCTATCAAACGGCTATGAGGAACTGAACACTATCCCCAATCCCCCAACTTGGAACGAGGAGAGCGAGCAGAAGAGCTGCGACGGCCGGCCATGTTGGAATGGTTTTTTGTGGAGCGCTCTGGTGGATGCTAGCTCAGGGAGGGAGAGTGTGGTTTGGATATGAGAATCCCCGTCCCTTCAAATAGACGGTCAGCCCGGAGGATTAAGGGTGGCAAATGCAAAAATGCCTCGACTCTTCGCATTCGCTCGACGCATGGAGATGGTCATTATTCAGACATTGAAGTCGAGGAGTACAACATTGATGGGATGACGTACACTATTCGTCATAATAGGTACTTTGGAGTATTCGGAGATGGAACCCACCTTGCAATGCCGAAGACAAGACTGCGCGCCAGACTCATCATCATTGAAGCCTGGTTCAGGGGCTACTGAGGGAGTCCTGGATAAGGGAGTATCTGGACAACTAGACTATATACATCGTTCGGACTATTGAAGCGTGAAGATACAAGACTCAAGACTCTGGCTCGTGTCCAGATGGGACTCTCCTTTGCGTGGAAGACAAGCTTGGCGATCCGGATATTATATTTCCTTCCTTGTAACCGACTCCATGTAAACCCTAGCCCTCTCCGGTGTCTATATAAACCGGAGAGGTTGGTCCTTAGAAGGCCGATCACATTTACAATAATACCATCATAGGATAGCCCCTAGGGTTTAGCCTCTACGATCTCGTGGTATATCTACTCTTGTACTACCCATATCTTCAATATTAATCAAGCAGGAAGTAGGGTTTTACCTCCATCGAGAGGGCCCGAACCTGGGTAAACATCTGTGTCCCTTGCTTCCTGTTACCATCAGCCTAGACGCACAGATCGGGACCCCCTACCGGAGATCCGTCGGTTTTGACACTGACAGTATGCAAACAGAATATTGGAGAAGAACACCCCACTATGCAATGGTAGAGAAAGTAATGCAGATAAGGTTCAAGATAGTGAGACAGCCCTGTTGGTCTCCAAGAAAGGTGATAAAAATGATCTTGTAGATAGTGAGAAAACCCACAGTCCTGCGTTGATGTAGTGTTCGAGTTACTGGCCAGTACAGCTGGCACAAGCTCTTCAAACTCGCTGCATGAATCACTTCGGCTTCTTCAATCTCAGCTACAAGCTGAAAGGCATCAGTCAGCTATGCTGCGTCAAGAAGTTAAAGGACTGAGGAAGTCCCTGCATAATTCAGATGCATACTTTCTGGTGCAACAACAAGTGCTGGACAATTTAAGCGCCAAACAAGAGAAAGTTAATAAGCTTGCTAAGCATCTTGCCAGCATTATGGGTACCCACACTGGTACAACGACATGCTAAACAAACGGTTTTTAACCCCTTTCCGCGACGGCATTTGGAACCGTTGCCAAGTGAGTGTGGGCGATAGGGGGTCCTTCCCACACGACCCAGAAATCGTCTGGGATAGGCCATCCTGGGACCCAGGCTGCGGCCGTGTGCGATCGGGCGAGTCATCGAAACCCAATCATTTCCGTAGGTATGTACATCCCACACGGTGAATCCCAGAAAATCATTTCCGTAGGTATGTACATCCCACACGGTGAATCCCAGAAAATCATTTCAGTAGGTATGTACATCCCACATGGTGAATCCCATAAAATCATTTCCGTAGGTATGTACATCCCACACGATGAATCCTAGAAAAACATTTCCCTAGGTATGTATATCACACACAGTTCTTTGTGTGAAAACATTTGTGCAAGGTGGCCTAACACAAACAGTTCGCTGCCGAAAGCTGTGTGTGATTGTTAGTTGATCGAACACGCCTACTTTTCAGAAACTATGCGAGTTGTTTGAGTTCATCGCCCATGGTGTTGTCTGGGTAACTGTCTGCAATATAAAACCCCAATAAGCAGGGTAATTAGCCTATTATTGATAATCCATGTACTAATCAAACTAATATTTCTTATAAAACACGCCAGATATTTCATATCCGTATAAAAGCAACCAAGATTTCATAATCGAATCACATTAGATAGCTTCGGCACTCAGTTACGCCATGACACAACAACACCAAATTTCACATGCAGCATAAAAAATCTTTGGAAAGTAGCATCATACATGGTAAATAGATAGATGAATCTCATCTGAGAAACTGCAGAAGCGGAAGGCAAATATTGAGCCTCTAGTGATGTTGAATGTCCTTGCAACTTTAGTCCAGTGGCTATGGATAATTGCCTGCCCAACCTTCATCCTCTTTAGCAAGACTTCAATATTGTACCGTGGGTGTTCAATGAATACCTTCCTCGCCTCTTGACCATGCAGTGGTTTGAGAGGTAATCATCAGTGAACTGATTTGAAAAGTAATAAAAACAAAGGTATGCATAAATTACTGTTGTAAATTTTGAAATGGCGCAAGGGGTAAAAACAAGGTAAAAGAGTTGGTACCATCCTATAGTTGACTGATGTATTCTTCATTGTGCAAACAAAGATCTTTTTGTTATTCGTCACAAGTTTCTTCATCCTAACAATCTTTCTGAGTTTCTTGACTTGACTGATATTCATGGACATCTCATTTCCCCATATGCAAAATGGGTCGAACAGTGGGTCTAAGCCTCTGACAGCACGACCTACATGTGCAATACCAAATTGTAAGAAACCTAAATATTAGAATGATTCTTGCAATTGCACAATAATGTGCTATTAGCCAAAGGACCCTGCTTGAACAAACCTCGATGGTAAACCGCAGTGTCTCCCATTGTTTCCCTGCAACACACATAAGGAAGATCTTGATCAGGTTAACTAAGAGTTGCCATACTATAAGTAGAATATGTGTTGAGTACAGCCAAATTCAATTGGTGTCACATGCATAACAATACAAAATTGTACCCACGGCAAATGAAAATCAAATTGCAGAACTGAACCAAACAGTCAAATGGACAGCAGACCAAATGAACCAAAATAGTTAACTAAGCACGACATTGCAGAATAGAAACATGTACTAGAAGATAAGATAGTTAACAAAACAAAGAATGCTTGAGAACAGTACTACGAAATGTAGCAATTGTTGGACCAAAGTGTTAACTGAACATTACATTTTAGAGGACTAAACTGTTAACTGAACATCAGATTGCATATTAACATTACAGAGGACAAATCACTAGAAGGCACTGGCGGTGGCCTCGAGAAAACATCACAAACTGTATTTTAAAGTAGACAACTGCATGGTGGTGTCGACGGTGGCATTGAAGACGAGGTCCTCCTCCAAGATCTGGCGGTCGACACGCATGGCGTCCATCGCGACCTCGTTCGTGCGTGCGGCCGCATGCTACTGAGCTCCACATTATACTGCGTGTAAAATGGCTGTCGGCGGCGCTTAATTGGAGAGGGGGCAGTGATTTTGGTGGAAGGTGTCGCTCCACCGGTCGGGGCATGTGGGACGGGAAAGGAGGAGGATGGTGTGGGTGGGGTGTGGATTACCTAACCATATCAACAACGTCGCGCAACAAGAAGAAGGGTCGGTGGCTACGAGGCCGCGCAGAAAGAAGAAGGGTCGCTGGCGAGGAGGCGGCGCTGCAAGAAGAAGGATCGCTGGTGAGGAGGCGGCGATGCAAGAAGAAGGGTAGCCGGCGAGGAGGCGACGCTGCAAGAAGAAGGGTCGCTGGCGAGGAGGCTGAGCTGCCAGTAAGCAGCGACGAAGGTTTGAACTTGGAAACCAAGGAGGAACAGCGGAAATGTGGCTTTTGGTAGGAGGGAGGGGGCGGGGAGATAGATATTTCCGTGGTGGCAAACAAATTTCGCTCGGTGCCGTGAGAAACTGGCACGCAAGTTTGGTTCAAGCGGGGGCGGTGGACTGTATACGATGGACCTTCCTGTGTAAGCAAGACAAGACGGTGCGCCAAGATATTTTATATCGCATCCCACATGATTCTTTCTAGTAAACTGTTTGTGGTATACTTGATTTTTTTTCATTATGTTTTGAAAGAGAAAATGGTGTTACGGAGGGAAAGGATGGTGTTTGAATTGCTAGAACATTTACGTACAGTGAACATGCAACTAGTACATGAGTGTCGTGTTTAAATTTGGAATTATTCCGTGTTCATTTGGCATTTTTATGCATTAATTGAGTTTCTGGGCATTTAATGTGCATAATTCAAATTGGAACTACAAACCCAAGCTCCAATGCACCAAAGTTATTGAAAAATCACATGTGTGTCTTTGGGTGAATTTAAAGGTCCCATGCAAGAAATGGGAATAAAATTCAGACATCTAGGTGTCATGGCTCTGCCGGAATGATTGAGAAACTTGGTTTTTTAATTCCTATAAATCCAAAACATGGCTGAAACTCATGAAACTTGGCATGGTGTCATGCCATGGCACCAACATGCTGCAGTAAATTTTTTTGGCCGAATTGCGACAAGCTTTGCTGTAAGCTTCATGCAAATTGGAGCTTCCCTCAAGAAGGCTCTTGGTTCCGAGAGGGAATGTGTCACCTCCATGTGCGAAACGACATACGTACACTGCCTTCTCCCGCCTTAATTTTTGTACACTAACAGATTAGACCAAATAGAAGTATCGTGCTAAAAATTTGAATTATTTCAGGTTCATTTGGCCTTTTTATAGATTAATTGCGTTTATGGGCATTTAATTTGCATAGTTCAAATTTGAACTACAAACACATGCTCCAATGCACCAAAGTTGTTTGAAAAACGCATGTGTGTCCTTCGGTGAATTTCTAGGTCCCATGTAAGAGATGGGAGTGAAATTCAAATGTCTAGGCGCCATGGCTCGGCCGGAAAGATTGGGAAACTTGGTTTTTAATTCCTGTAAATCCAAAACACGCATGAAAATCATGAAACTTGGCATGGTGTCATGACATGGCACCAACATGCCGCGGTAAATTTTTTGGCCGAATTGGGACAAGCTTTGGTATAAGTTCCTTGCAAACCGGAGCTTCCCTCAAGAAGGCTCGTGGTTCCGAGAGGGAACGTGTCACCTCCGTGAGCGAAACAACATACGTACACTGCCTTCTCCCGCCTTAATTTTTTACATAGGCAGATTAGACCAAATAGAAGTACCGTGCTAAATTTTGGAATTATTCCGGGTTTGTTTGGCATTTTTTATACATTAATTGAGTTTCTGCGCATTTAATGTGAATAATTCAAATTTGAAATATAAGCACAGGCTCCAGTGCACCAAAGTTGTTTGTAAAATCATGTGTGTGTCCTTGGGTGAATTTCTAGGAACCATGCAAGAGATGGGAATGAAATTCAAACTTGTGGGCATCGTGGCTCAGCAGGAAAGATCGTGAAATTTGGTTTTTTAATCCCTGTAAATCCGAAACACGCCAGAAAATGATGAAACTTGGCATGGTGTCATGACATGGCACCAACATGCTGCGGTAATTTTTTTGGCCCAATTGGGACAAGCTTTGGTGTAAGCTTCTTGCAAACCGGAGCTTCCCCCAAGAAGGCTTGTGGTTCCGAGAGGGAACGTGTCACCTCCGTGTGCCAAAAGACATACGTACACTGCCTTCTCCCGCCTTAATTTTTTTACACAGGTAGATTAGACCAAATAGAAGTATCGTGCTAAAATTTTGAATTATTCTGGGTTCGTTTGGCCTTTTTTATATATTAATTGAGTTTATGCGCATTTAATGTCATAATTCGAATTTGAACTACAAGCACATGCTCAAGTGCACCAACATTGTTTGAAAAATCACATGTGTGTCCTTGGGTAAATTTCTAGGTCCCATGCAAGAGATGGGAGTGAAATTCAAACATCTAGGCGTCGTGCCTCGGCCGGAAAGATTGAGAAAATTTGTTTTTTAATTCCTGTAAATCCAAAACACGCCTGAAAATTATGAAACTTGGCATGGTGTCATGACATGGCACCAACATGTTGCGGTAATTTTTTGGCCGAATAGGGATAAGCTTTGGTGTAAGCTTTTTGCAAACCGGAGCTTCCCTCAAGAAGGCTCGTTATTCCGAGAGGAAACGTGTCACCTCCGTGTGCGAAACGACATACGTACAGTGCCTTCTCCCACCTTAATTTTTTTTACACAGGCAAATTAAACCAAATAGAAGTATCGTGCTAAAATTTTGAATTATTCCGGGTTTGTTTGGCCTTTTTTATACATTAATTGAGTTTTGGGCATTTAATGTGCATAATTCAAATTTGAACTACAAGCACAGGCTCCAGTGCACCAAAGTTGTTTGAAAAATCACATGTGTGTCCTTGGGTGAATTTCTACGTCCCATGCAAGAGATGGGAGTGAAATTCAAACATCCGGGCGTCGTGGCTCGCCGGAAAGATTGACAAACTGGGTTTTTTAATTCATGTAAATCCAAAACACGCCTGAAAATCATGAAACTTGGCATGGTGTCATCACATGGCACTAACATGTTGCGTTAATTTTTTTGGCCGAATTGGGACAAGCTTTGGTGTAAGCTTCTTACAAACCGGAGCTTCCCTCAAGAAGGCTCGTGGTTCCGAGAGGGAACGTGTCACCTCCGTGTGCGAAACGACATATGTACACTTCTTTCTCCAGCCTTTATTTTTTTATGCAGGCAGATTAGACCAAATAGAAGTATCGTGCTAAATTTTGGAATTATTCTGGGTTCGTTTGGCCTTTTTATACATTAATTGAGTTTTTGCGCATTTAAAGTGCATAAGTCGAATTTGAAATACAAGCACAGGCTTAAGTGCACCAATTTTTTTTGAAAAATCATATGTGTGTCCTTGGGTGAATTTCTAGGTCCCACGCAAGAGATGGGAGTGAAATTCAAACATCTGGGCATTGTGGCTCGGCCGGAAAGATTGAGAAACTGGGTTTTTTAATTCCTGTAAATCCAAAACACGCCTGAAAATCATGAAACTTTGCATGGTGTCTGTCATGACATGGCACCAACATGTTGCGGTAATTTTTTTGGCCGAATTGGGATAAGCTTTGGTGTAAGATTTTTGCAAACCGGAGCTTCCCTCAAGAAGTCTCGTGGTTCCGAGAGGGAACGTGTCACCTCCGTGTGCGAAACGACATATGTATACTGCCTTCTCCCACCTTAATTTTTTTACATAGGCAGATTAGACCAAATAGAAGTATCGTGTAATTATTACAGGTTCGTTTGGCCTTTTTATACATTAATTGAGTTTCTGGGCATTTAACGTGCATAATTCAAATTTGAACTACAAACACAGGCTCTAGTGCACCAATGTTGTTTGAAAAATCACATGTGTGTCCTTGGGTAAATTTCTACGTCCCATGCAAGAGATGGGAGTGAAATTCAAACATCTGGGCATCATGGCTCGACCGGAAAGATTGAGAAAATGGGTTTTTTAATTCCTGTAAATCCAAAACATGCCTGAAAATAATGAAACTTGGCATGGTGTCATGACATGGCACTAACATGTTGCGGTAATTTTTTTGGCCGAATTGGGATAATCTTTGGTGTAAGATTTTTGCAAACCGGAGCTTCCCTCAAGAAGTCTCGTGGTTCCGAGAGGGAACGTGTCACCTCCGTGTGCGAAACGACATACGTATACTGCCTTCTCCCACCTTAATTTTTTTACACAGGCAGATTAGACCAAATAGAAGTATCATGCTAAATTTTGGAATTATTCCCGGTTCGTTTGGCCTTTTTTATACATTAATTGAGTTTCTGGGCATTTAACGTGCATAAGTCAAATTTGAACTACAAGCACAGGCTCTAGTGCACCAAAGTTGTTTGAAAAATCACATGTGTGTCCTTGGGTGAATTTCTACGTCCCATGCAAGAGATGGGAGTGAAATTCAAACATCTGGGCATCATGGCTCGACCGGAAAGATTGAAAAAATGGGTTTTCTAATTCCTGTAAATCAAAAACACGCCTGAAAATAATGAAACTTGGCATGGTGTCATGACATGGCACTAACATGTTGCGGTAATTTTTTGGCCGAATTGGGACAAGCTTTGGTGTAAGCTTCTTGCAAACCGGAGCTTCCCTCAAGAAGGCTCGTGGTTCCGAGAGGGAACATGTCACCTCCGTGTGCGAAACGACATACGTAAACTGCATTCTCCCGCCTTAATTTTTTTACACAGGCGGATTAGACCAAATAGAAGTATCGTGCTAAATTTTGTAATTATTCCGGGTTCGTTTTGCCTTTTTTATACATTAATTGAGTTTTTGTGCATTTCATGTGCATAATTCGAATTTGAAATACAAGCACATGCTCAAGTGCACCAAAATTGTTTGAAAATCACATGTGTGTCCTTGGGTGAATTTCTAGGTCCCATGCAAGACATGGGAGTGAAATTCAAACATCTCGGCGTCGTGGTTCGGCCGGAAAGATAGAGAAACTTGGTTTTTTAATTCCTGTAAATCCAAAACACGCCTGAAAATCATGAAACTTGGCATGGTGTCATGACATGGCACCAACATGTTGCAGTAATTTTTTTGGCCGAATTGGGACAAGCTTTGGTGTAAGCTTCTTGCAAAATCGGAGCTTCCCTCATGAAGGCTCGTGGTTCCGAGAGGGAACGTGTCACCTCCGTGTGCGAAACGACATACGTACACTGCCTTCTCCAGCCTTAATTTTTTTACGCAGGCAGATTAGACCAAATAGAAGTATCATGCTAAAATTTGGAATTATTCCGGGTTTGTTTGGCCTTTTTTATACATTAATCGAAGTTTGGGGCATTTAATGTGCATAATTCAAATTTAAGTACAAGCACATGCTCCATTGCACCAAAGTTGTTTGAAAAATCACATGTGTGTCCTTGGGTGAATTTCTACGTCCCATGCAAGAGATGGGAGTGAAATTCAAACATCTGGGCATCATGGCTCGACCAGAAATATTGAGAAAATGGGTTTTTTAATTCATGTAAATCCAAAACACGCCTGAAAGTAATGAAACTTGGCATGGTGTCATGACATGGCACTAACATGTTGCGGTAATTTTTTTGGCCGAATTGGGATAAGCTTTGGTGTAAGATTTTTGCAAACCGGAGCTTCCCTTAAGAAGTCTCGTGGTTTCGAGAGGGAACGTGTCACCTCCGTGTGCGAAACGACATACGTATACTTCCTTCTCCCGCCTTAATTTTTCTACACACGCAGATTAGACCAAATAGAACTATCGTACTAAATTTTGGAATTATTCCAGGTTTGTTTGGCCTTTTTTATAAATTAATTGAGTTTCTGGGCATTTAACATGCATAACTCAAATTTGAACTACAAGCACGGGCTCCAGTGCACCAAACTTGTTTGAAAAATCATATGTGTGTCCTTGGGTGAATTTCTACGTCCCATGCAAGAGATGGGAGTGAAATTCAAACATCTGGGCATCATGGCTTGACCGGAAAGATTGAGAAAATGGGTTTTTTTATTCCCGTAAATCCAAAACACGCCTGAAAATAATGAAACTTGGATGGTGTCATGACATGGCACTAACATGTTGCGGTAATTTTTTTAGCCGAATTGCGACAAGCTTTGGTGTAAGCTTCTTGCAAACCAGACATTCCCTCAAGAAGGCTCGTGGTTCCGAGAGGGAACGTGTCACCTCCGTGTGCGAAACGACATACGTAAAATGCCTTCTCCCGCCTTAATTTTTTTACACAGGCAGATTATACCAAATAGAAGTATCGTGCTAAAATTTGGAATTATTCCGGGTTTGTTTGGCCTTTTTTATACATTAATCGGAGTTTGGGGCATTTACTGTGCATAATTCAAATTTAAGTACAAGCACATGCTCCATTGCACCAAAGTTGTTTGAAAAATCACATGTGTGTCGTTGGGTGAATTTCTACGTCCCATGCAAGAGATGGGAGTGAAATTCAAACATCTGGGCATCATGGCTCGACCGGAAAGATTGAGAAAATGGGTTTTTTAATTCATGTAAATCCAAAACACGCCTGAAAGTAATCAAACTTGGCATGGTGTCATGACATGGCACTAACATGTTGCGGTAATTTTTTTGGCCGAATTGGGATAAGCTTTGGTGTAAGATTTTTGCAAACCGGAGCTTACCTTAAGAAGTCTCGTGGTTCCGAGAGGGAACGTGTCACCTCCGTGTGCGAAACGACATACGTATACTTCCTTCTCCCGCCTTAATTTTTTTACATAGGCAGATTAGACAAATAGAAGTATCGTACTAAATTTTGGAATTATTCCAGATTTGTTTGGCCTTTTTTATACATTAATTAAGTTTCTGGGCATTTAACGTGCATAATTCAAATTTGAACTACAAGCACGGGCTCCAGTGCACCAAACTTGTTTGAAAAATCACATGTGTGTCCTTAGGTGAATTTCTACGTCCCATGCAAGAGATGGGAGTGAAATTCAAACATCTGGGCATCATGGCTTGACCGGAAAGATTGAGAAAATGGGTTTTTTAATTCCCGTAAATCCAAAACACGCCTGAAAATAATGAAACTTGGCATGGTGTCATGACATGGCACTAACATGTTGCAGTAATTTTTTTGGCCGAATTGGGACAAGCTTTGGTGTAAGCTTCTTGCAAACCAGAGATTCCCTCAAGAATGCTCGTGGTTCCGAGAGGGAACTTGTCACCTCCGTGTGCAAAACGACATACGTACAATACCTTCTCCCGCCTTAATTTTTTTACATAGGCAGATTATACCAAATAGAAGTATCGTGCTAAATTTTGGAATTATTTCGGGTTCGTTTGGCCTTTCTTATACATTAATTGAGTTTTTTGTGCATTTAATATGCACAATTCGAATTTGAAATACAAGCATAGGTTGTAGTGCACCAAAATTGTTTGAAAAATCACATGTGTGTCCTTGGGTGAATTTCTAGGTCCCATGCAAGACATGGGAGTGAAATTCAAACATCTGGGCGTCGTGGCACGGCTAGAAAGATTGAGAAACTTGGTTTTTTAATTCCTCTAAATCCAAAACACACCAGAAAATCATGAAACTTGGCATGGTGTCATGACATGGCACCAACATGTTGCGGTAATTTTTTTGGCCGAATTGGGACAAACTTTGGTGTAAGCTTCTTGCAAACTGGAGCTTCCCTCAAGAAGGCTCATGGTTCCGAGAGCGAACGTGCCACCTCCGTATGTGAAACGACATATGTACACTGCCTTCTCCCACCTTAATTTTTTTACATAGGCAAATTAGACCAAATAGAAGTATCGTGCTAAAATTTGGAATTATTCCGGGTTCGTTTGGCCTTTCTTATACATTAATTGAAGTTTTGGGCTTTAATGTGCATAATTTAAATTTAAGTACAAGCACACACTCCAGTGCACCAAAGTTGTTTGAAAAATCACATGTGTGTCCTTGGGTGAATTTCTACGTCCCGTGCAAGAGATGGGAGTGAAATTCAAACATCTGGGCATCATGGCTCGACCGGAAAGATTGAGAAAATGGGTTTTTTAATTCATGTAAATCCAAAACACGCCTGAAAGTAATGAAACTTGGCATGGTGTCATGACATGGCACTAACATATTGCGGTAATTTTTTTGGCCAAATTGGGATAAGCTTTGTTGTAAGATTTTTGCAAACCGGAGCTTCCCTTAAGAAGTCTCGTGGTTCCGAGAGGGAACGTGTCACCTCCGTGTGCGAAACGACATACGTATACTTCCTTCTCCCGCCTCAATTTTTTTACACAGGCAGATTAGACCAAATAGAACTATTGTACTAAATTTTGGAATTATTCCAGGTTTGTTTGGCCTTTTTTATACATTAATTGAGTTTCTGGGCATTTAACGTGCATAACTCAAATTTGAACTACAAGCACGGGCTCCAGTGCACCAAACTTGTTTGAAAAATCACATGTGTGTCCTTGGGTGAATCTCTACGTCCCATGCAAGAGATGCGAGTGAAATTCAAACATCTGGGCATCATGGCTTGACCGGAAAGATTGAGAAAATGGGTTTTTTTATTCCCGTAAATCCAAAACACGCCTGAAAATAATGAAACTTGGATGGTGTCATGACATGGCACTAACATGTTGCGGTAATTTTTTTGGCCGAATTGGGACAAGCTTTGGTGTAACCTTCTTGCAAACCAGACATTCCCTCAAGAAGGCTCGTGGTTCCGAGAGGGAACGTGTCACCTCCGTGTACTAAAGGACATACGTACAATGCCTTCTCCCGCCTTAATTTTTTTACACAAGCAGATTATACCAAATAGAAGTATCGTGCTAAATTTTGGAATTATTCCGGGTTCGTTTGGCCTTTTTTATACATTAATTGAGTTTTTTGCGCATTTAATGTGCATAATTCGAATTTGAAATACAAGCATAGGCTGTAGTGCACCAAAATTGTTTGAAAAATCACATGTGTGTCCTTGGGTGAATTTCTAGGTCCCATGCAAGACCTGGGAGTGAAATTCAAACATCTGGGCGTCGTGGCTCAGCCAGAAAGATTGAGAAACTTGGTTTTTTAATTCCTCTAAATCCAAAACACACCATAAAATCATGAAACTTGGCATGGTGTCATGACATGGCACCAACATGTTGCGGTAATTTTTTTGGCCGAATTGGGACAAGCTTTGGTGTAAGCTTCTTGTAAACCGGAGCTTCCCTCAAGAAGGCTCGTGGTTCCGAGAGCGAACGTGTCACCTCCGTATGTGAAACGACATATGTACACTGCCTTCTCCAACCTTAATTTTTTTACACAGGAAATTAGACCATATAGAAGTATCGTGCTAAAATTTAGAATTATTCCGGGTTCGTTTGGCCTTTCTTTTACATTAATTGAAGTTTTGGGCTTTAATGTGCATAATTCAAATTTAAGTACAAGCACACACTCCAGTGCACCAAAGTTGTTTGAAAAATCACATGTGTGTCCTTGGGTGAATTTCTACGTCCCATGCAAGAGATGGGAGTGAAATTCAAACATCTGGGCCTCATGGCTCGACCGGAAAGATTGAGAAAATGGGTTTTTTAATTCCTGTAAATCCAAAACACACCTGAAAATAATGAAACTTGGCATGGTGTCATGACATGGCACTAACATGTTGCGGTAATTTTTTTGGCCGAATTGGGAAAAGCTTTGGTGTAAGCTTCTTGCAAACCGGAGATTCCCTCAAGAAGGCTCGTGGTTCCGAGAGGGAACGTGTCACCTCCGTGTGCGAAACGACATACGTACACTGCCTTCTCCCGCCTTAATTTTTTTACACAGGCTGATTATACCAAATAGAAGTATCATGCTAAATTTTGGAATTATTCCGGGTTCGTTTGTCCTTTTTTATACATTAATTGAGTTTTTTGCGCATTTAATGTGCATAATTCGAATTTGAAATACAAGCATAGGCTGTAGTGCACCAAAATTGTTTGAAAAATCACATGTGTGTCCTTGGGTGAATTTCTAGGTCCCATGCAAGACCTGGGAGTGAAATTCAAACATCTGGGCGTCGTGGCTCGACCAGAAAGATTGAGAAACTTGGTTTTTTAATTCCTCTAAATCCAAAACACACCAGAAAATCATGAAACTTGGCATGGTGTCATGACATGGCACCAACATGTTGCGGTAATTTTTTTGGCCGAATTGGGACAAGCTTTGGTGTAAGCTTCTTGCAAACCGGAGCTTCCCTCAAGAAGGCTCGTGGTTCCGAGAGCGAACGTGTCACCTCCGTATGTGAAACGACATATGTACACTGCCTTCTCCCACCTTAATTTTTTTACACAGGCAAATTAGATGATATAGAAGTATCGTGCTAAAATTTGGAATTATTCCGGGTTCGTTTGGCCTTTTTTGTACATTAATTGAAGTTTTGGGCTTTAATGTGCATAATTCAAATTTAAGTACAAGCACACACTCTAGTGCACCAAAGTTGTTTGAAAAATCACATGTGTGTCCTTGGGTGAATTTCTACGTCCCATGCAAGAGATGGGAGTGAAATTCAAACATCTGGGCATCATGGCTCGACCGGAAAGATTGAGAAAATGGGTTTTTTAATTCCTGTAAATCCAAAACACGCCTGAAAATAATGAAACTTGGCATGGTGTCATGACATGGCACTAACATGTTGCAGTAATTTTTCTGGCCGAATTGGGATAAGCTTTGGTGTAAGATATTTGCAAACCGGAGCTTCCCTCAAGAAGTCTCGTGGTTCCGAGAGGGAACGTGTCACCTCCGTGTGCGAAACGACATACGTACACTGCCTTCTCCCGCCTTAGATTTTTTACACAGGCAGATTATACGAAATAGAAGTATCGTGCTTAATTTTGGAATCATTCCGGGTTCGTTTGGCCTTTTTTATACATTAATTGAGTTTTTGGGCATTTAACGTGCATAATTAAAATTTGAACTACAAGCACAGGCTCCAGTGCACCAAAGTTGTTTGAAAAATCACATGTGTGTCCTTGGATGAATTTCTACGTCCCATGCAAGAGATGGGAGTGTAATTCAAACATCTGGGCATCATGGCTTGACCGGAAAAATTGAGAAAATGGGTTTTTTAATTCCTATAAATCCAAAACATGCCTGAAAATAATGAAACTTGGCATGGTGTCATGACATGGCACTAACATGTTGCGCTAATTTTTTTGGCCGAATTGGGACAAGCTTTGGTGTATGATTCTTGCAAACCGGAGCTTCCCTCAAGAAGGCGCGTGGTTCCGAGAGGGAACGTGTCACCTCCGTGTGCGAAACGACATACGTACATTGCCTTCTCCTGCCTTAATTTTTTTACACAGGCAGATTAGACCAAATAGAAGTATCGTGCTAAATTTTGGATTTATTCCGGGTTCGTTTGGCATTATTTATACATTAATTGAGTTTTTGCATATTTAATGTGCATAATTTGAATTTGAAATACAAGCACAGGCTCAATCACATGTGTGTCCTTGGGTGAATTTCTAGGTCCCATGCAAGACATGGGAGTGAAATTCAAACATCTGGGCGTCGTGGCTTGGCCGGAAAGATTGAGAAACTTGGTTTTTAAATTCCTGTAAATCCAAAACACGCCGGAAAATCATGAAACTTGGCATGGTGTCATGACATGGCACTAACATGTTGCGGTAATTTTTTTGGCCAAATTGGGATAAGCTTTGGTGTAAGCCTCTTGCAAACCGGAGATTCCCTCAAGAAGGCTCGTGGTTCCGAGAGGGAACGTGTCACCTCCGTGTGTGAAACGACATACGTATACTACCTTCTCCCGCCTTAATTTTTTTACACAGGCAGATTAGGCCAAATAGAAGTATCGTGCTAAATTTTGGAATTATTCCAGGTTCGTTTGGCCTTTTTATACATTAATTGAGTTTCTGGGCATTTAATGTGCATAATTCAAATTTGAACTACAACCACAGACTCCAGTGCACCAAAGTTGTTTGAAAAATCACATGTGTGTCCTTGGGTGAATTTCTACGTCCCATGCAAGAGACGGGAGTGAAATTCAAATATTTGGGCATCATGGTTCGACCGGAAAGATTGAGAAAATGGGTTTTTTAATTCCTGTAAATCCAAAACACGCCTGAAAATAATGAAACTTGGCATGGTGTCATGACATGGCACCAACATGTTGCGGTAATTTTTTTGGCCGAATTGGGACAAGCTTTGGTGTAAGCTTCTTGTAAACCGGAGCTTCCCCCAAGAAGGCTTGTGGTTCCGAGAGCGAACGTGTCACCTCTGTATGTGAAACGACATATGTACACTTCCTTCTCCAACCTTAATTTCTTTTACACAGGAAAATTAGACCAAATAGAAGTATCATGCTAAAATTTAGAATTATTCCGGGTTCATTTGGCCTTTCTTTTACATTAATTGAAGTTTTGGGCTCTAATGTGCATAATTCAAATTTAAGTACAAGCACACACTCCAGTGCACCAAAGTTGTTTGAAAAATCACATGTGTGTCCTTGGATGAATTTCTACGTCCCATGCAAGAGATGGGAGTGAAATTCAAACATCTGGGCCTCATGGCTCGACCGGAAAGATTGAGAAAATGGGTTTTTTAATTCCTGTAAATCCAAAACACGCCTGAAAATAATGAAACTTGGCATGGTGTCATGACATGGCACTAACATGTTGCGGTAATTTTTTTGGCCGAATTGGGAAAAGCTTTGGTGTAAGCCTCTTGCAAACCGGAGATTCCCTCAAGAAGGCTCGTGGTTCCGAGAGGGAACGTGTCACCTCCGTGTGTGAAACGACATACGTACACTGCCTTCTCCCGCCTTAATTTTTTTACACAGGCAGATTATATCAAATAGAAGTATCGTGCTAAATTTTGGAATTATTCTGGGTTCGTTTGTCCTTTTTTATACATTAATTGAGTTTTTTGCGCATTTAATGTGCATAATTCGAATTTTGAAATACAAGCATAGGCTGTAGTGCACCAAAATTGTTCGAAAAATCACATGTGTGTCCTTGGGTGAATTTCTAGGTCCCATGCAAGACCTGGGAGTGAAATTCAAACATCTGGGCGTCGTGGCTCAGCCAGAAAGATTGAGAAACTTGGTTTTTTAATTCCTCTAAATCCAAAACACACCATAAAATCATGAAACTTGGCATGGTGTCATGACATGGCACCAACATGTTGCGGTAATTTTTTTGGCCGAATTGGGACAAGCTTTGGTGTAAGCTTCTTGCAAACCGGAGCTTCCCTCAAGAAGGCTCGTGGTTCCGAGAGCGAACGTGTCACCTCCGTATGTGAAACGACATATGTACACTGCCTTCTCCCACCTTAATGTTTTTACACAGGCAAATTAGACGAAATAGAAGTATCATGCTAAAATTTGGAATTATTCCGGGTTCGTTTGGCCTTTTTTGTACATTAATTGAAGTTTTGGGCTTTAATGTGCATAATTCAAATTTAAGTACAAGCACACACTCTAGTGCACCAAAGTTGTTTGAAAAATCACATGTGTGTCCTTGGGTGAATTTCTACGTCCCATGCAAGAGATGGGAGTGAAATTCAAACATCTGGGCATCATGGCTCGACCGGAAAGATTGAGAAAATGGGTTTTTTAATTCCTGTAAATCCAAAACACGCCTGAAAATAATGAAACTTGGCATGGTGTCATGACATGGCACTAACATGTTGCAGTAATTTTTTTGGCCGAATTGGGATAAGCTTTGGTGTAAGATATTTGCAAACCGGAGCTTCCCTCAAGAAGTCTCGTGGTTCCGAGAGGGAACGTGTCACCTCCGTGTGCGAAACAACATACGTACACTGCCTTCTCCCGCCTTAATTTTTTTACACAGGCAGATTATACGAAATAGAAGTATCGTGCTTAATTTTGGAATTATTCAGGGTTCATTTGGCCTTTTTTATACATTAATTGATTTTTGGGCATTTAACGTGCATAATTAAAATTTGAACTACAAGCACAGGCTCCAGTGCACCAAAGTTGTTTGAAAAATCACATGTGTGTCTTGGATGAATTTCTACGTCCCATGCAAGAGATGGGAGTGTAATTCAAACATCTGGGCATCATGGCTCGACCGGAAAAATTGAGAAAATGGGTTTTTTAATTCCTATAAATCCAAAACATGCCTGAAAATAATGAAACTTGGCATGGTGTCATGACATGGCACTAACATGTTGCGCTAATTTTTTTGGCCGAATTGGGACAAGCTTTGGTGTAAGATTCTTGCAAACCAGAGCTTCCCTCAAGAAGGCGCGTGGTTCCGAGAGGGAACGTGTCACCTCCGTGTGCGAAACGACATACGTACATTGCCTTCTCCTGCCTTAATTTTTTTACACAGGCAGATTAGACCAAATAGAAGTATCGTGCTAAATTTAGGATTTATTCTGGGTTCGTTTGGCGTTATTTATACATTAATTGAGTTTTTGCGTATTTAATGTGCATAATTCGAATTTGAAATACAAGCACAGGCTCAATCACATGTGTGTCCTTGGGTGAATTTCTAGGTCCCATGGAAGACATGGGAGTGAAATTCAAACATCTGGGCGTCGTGGCTCGGTCAGAAAGATTGAGAAACTTGGTTTTTAAATTCCTGTAAATCCAAAACACGCTAGAAAATCATGAAACTTGGCATGGTGTCATGACATGGCACTAACATGTTGCGGTAATTTTTTTGGCCAAATTGGGATAAGCTTTGGTGTAAGATTTTTTCAAACCGGAGCTTACCTCAAGAAGTCTCGTGGTTCCGAGAGGGAACGTGTCACCCCCGTGTGCGAAACGACATACGTATACTGCCTTCTCCCGCCTTAATTTTTTTACACAGGCAGATTAGACCAAATAGAAGTATCGTGCTAAATTTTGGAATTATTCCAGGTTCGTTTGGCCTTTTTATACATTAATTGAGTTTCTGGGCATTTAACGTGCATAATTCAAATTTGAACTACAACCACAGACTCCAGTGCACCAAAGTTGTTTGAAAAATCACATGTGTGTCCTTGGGTGAATTTCTACGTCCCATGCAAGAGACGGGAGTGAAATTCCAATATCTGGGCATCATGGTTCAACCGGAAAGATTGAGAAAATGGGTTTTTTAATTCCTGTAAATCCAAAACACGCCTGAAAATAATGAAACTTGGCATGGTGTCATGACATGGCACTAACATGTTGCGGTAATTTTTTTGGCCGAATTGGGACAAGCTTTGGTGTAAGTTTCTTGCAAACCGGAGCTTCCCTCGAGAAGGCTCGTGTTTCCGAGAGGGAACGTGTCACTTCCGTGTGCGAAACGATATACGTACACTGCCTTCTCCCGCCTTAATTTTTTTTACACAGGCAGATTAGACCAAATAGAAGTATCGTGCTAAATTTTGGAATTATTACGGGTTCGTTTGGCCTTTTTTATACATTAATTGAGTTTTTGCGTATTTAATATGCATAATTCGAATTTGAAATACAAGCACAGGCTCAAGTGCACCAAAATTGTTTGAAAAATCACATGTGTGTCCTTGGGTGAATTTCTAGGTCCCATACACGACATGGGAGTGAAATTCAAACATCTGGGCGTCTTGGCTCGGCCGGAAAGATTGAGAAACTTGGTTTTTTGATTCCTATAAATCCAAAACATGCCTGAAAATCATGAAACTTGGCATGGTGTCATGACATGGCACCAACATGTAGCGGTAATTTTTTTGGCCGAATTGGGACAAGCTTTGGTGTAAGCTTCTTGTAAACCGGAGCTTCCCTCAAGAAGGCTCATGGTTCCGAGAGAGAATGTGTCACCTCCGTATGTGAAATGACATACGTACACTGCCTTCTCCCACCTTAAAAAATTTTACACAGGCAAATTAGACCAAATAGAAGTATCGTGCTAAATTTTGGAATTATTCCGGGTTCATTTGGCCTTTTTTCTACATTAATTGAGTTCTTGCGCATTTAATGTGCATAATTCGAATTTGAAATACAAGCACAGGCTCAAGTGCACCAAAATTGTTTGGAAAATCACATGTGTGTCCTTGGTGAGTTTCTAGGTCCCATGCAAGACATGGGAGTGAAATTCAAACATCTGGGCGTCGTGGCTCGGCCGGAAAGATTTAGAAACTTGGTTTTTTAATTCCTGTAAATCCAAAACACGCCGGAAAATCATGAAACTTGGCATGGTGTCATGACATGGCACTAACATGTTGCGGTCATTTTTTGGCCGAATTGGGATAAGCTTTGGTCTAAGATTTTTGCAAACCGGAGCTTCCCTCAAGAAGTCTCGTGGTTCCGGGAGGGAACGTGTCACCTCCGTGTGCGAAACGACATACGTATACTGCCTTCTCCCGCCTTAATTTTTTTACACAGGCAGATTAGACCAAATAGAAGTATCGTGCTAAATTTTGGAATTATTCCAGGTTCGTTTGGCCCTTTTGATACATTAATTGAGTTTCTGGGCATTTAACGTGCATAATTCAAATTTGAACTACAAGCACACGCTCCAGTGCACCAAAGTTGTTTGAAAAATCACATGTGTGTCCTTGGGTGAATTTCTACGTCCCATGCAAGAGATGGGAGTGAAATTCAAACATCTGGGCATCATGGCTCGACCAGAAAGATTGAGAAAATGGGTTTTTTAATTCCTGTAAATCCAAAACACACCTGAAATTAATGAAACTTGGCATGGTGTCATGACATGGCACTAACATGTTGCGGTAATTTTTTTGGCCTAATTGGGACAAGCTTTGGCGTAAGCTTCTTGCAAACCGGATCTTCCCTCAAGAAGGCTCGTGGTTCCGAGAGGGAACGTGTCACCTCGGTGTGCGAAACGACATACGTACACTGCCTTCTCCCTCCTTAATTTTTTTACACCGGCAGATTAGACCAAATAGAAGTATCGTGCTAAGTTTTGGAATTATTCCGGGTTCGTTTGCCCTTTTTATACATTAATTGAGTTTTTGCGCATTTAATGTGCATAATTCGAATTTGAAATACAAGCACAGGCTCAAGTGCACCATTTTTTTAAAAAAAATCACATGTGTGTCCTTGGGTGAATTTCTAGGTCCCATGCAAGACATGGGCGTGAAATTCAAACATCTGGGCGTCGTGGCTCGGCCGGAAAGATTGAGAAACTTGGTTTTTTAATTCCTGTAAATCCAAAACACGCCTAAAAATCATGAAACTTGGCATGGTGTCATGACATGGCACCAACATGTTGCGGTAATTTTTTTGGCCGAATTGGGACAAGCTTTGGTGTAAGATTCTTGCAAACCGGAGCTTCCCTCAAGAAGGGTCGTGGTTCCGAGAGGGAACGTGTCACCTCTGTGTGCAAAACGACATACGTACACTGCCTTCTCCAGCCTTAATTTTTTTACGCAGGCAGATTAGACCAAATAGAAGTATCATGCTAAATTTTGGAATTATTCCGGGTTCGTTTGGCCTTTTTTATACATTAATTGAATTTCTAGGCATTTAATGTGCATAATTCAAATTTGAACTACAAGCACAGGCTCATGTGCACCAAAGTTGTTTGAAAAATCACATGTGTGTCCTTCGGTGAATTTCTACGTCCCATGCAAGAGATGGGAGTGAAATTCAAACATATGGGCGTCGTGGCTCGGCCGGAAAGATTGAGAAACTTGGTTTTTTTTAATTCCTATAAATCCAAAACACGCCTGAAAATCAGGAAACTTGGCATGGAGTCACGACATGACACTAACATGTTGCGGTAATTTTTTTGGCTGAATTGGGACAAGCTTTGGTGTAAGCTTCTTGCAAACCGGAGCTTCCCTCAAGAAGGCTCGTGGTTCCGAGAGCGAACGTGTCACCTCCGTGTGCGAAACGACATACGTACGCTGCCTTCTCCCTCCTTAATTTTTTTACATAGGCAAATTAGACCAAATAGAAGTATCATGCTAAAATTTGGAATTATTCCGGGTTCGTTTGCCCTTTTTATACATTAATTGAGTTTTTGCGCATTTAATGTGCATAATTCGAATTTGAAATACAAGCACAGGCTCAAGTGCACCAAATTTTTTTGAAAAATCACATGTGTGTCCTTGGGTGAATTTCTAGGTCCCATGCAAGACATGGGCGTGAAATTCAAACATCTGGGCGTCGTGGCTCGGCCGGAAAGATTGAGAAACTTGGTTTTTTAATTCCTGTAAATCCAAAACACGCCTAAAAATCATGAAACTTGGCATGGTGTCATGACATGGCACCAACATGTTGCGGTAATTTTTTTGGCCGAATTGGGACAAGCTTTGGTGTAAGATTCTTGCAAACCGGAGCTTCCCAAAAGAAGGCTCGTGGTTCCGAGAGGGAACGTGTCACCTCCGTGTGCGAAACGACATGCGTACACTGCCTTCTCCAGCCTTAATTTTTTTACGCAGGCAGATTAGACCAAATAGAAGTATCATGCTAAATTTTGGAATTATTCCGGGTTCGTTTGGCCTTTTTTATACATTAATTGAGTTTCTGGGCATTTAATGTGCATAATTCAAATTTGAACTACAAGCACAGGCTCATGTGCACCAAAGTTGTTTGAAAAATCACATGTGTGTCCTTCGGTGAATTTCTACGTCCCATGCAAGAGATGGGAGTGAAATTCAAACATATGGGCGTCGTGGCTCGGCCGGAAAGATTGAGAAACTTGGTTTTTTTAATTCCTATAAATCCAAAACACGCCTGAAAATCAGGAAACTTGGCATGGTGTCATGACATGACACTAACATGTTGCGGTAATTTTTTTGACCGAATTGGGACAAGCTTTGGTGTAAGCTTCTTGCAAACCGGAGCTTCCCTCAAGAAGGCTCGTGGTTCCAAGAGGGAACATGTCACCTCGGTGTGCAAAACGACATACGTACACTGCCTTCTCCCTCCTTAATTTTTTTACACAGGCAAATTAGACCAAATAGAAGTATCATGCTAAAATTTGGAATTATTCCAAGTTCGTTTGCCCTTTTTATACATTAATTGTGTTTTTGCGCATTTAATGTGCATAATTTGAATTTGAAATACAAGCACAGGCTCAAGTGCACCAAAATTTTTTGAAAAATCACATGTGTGTCCTTGGGTGAATTTCTAGATCCCATGCAAGACATGGGCGTGAAATTCAAACATCTGGGCGTCGTGGCTCGGCCGGAAAGATTGAGAAACTTGGTTTTTTAATTCCTGTAAATCCAAAACACGCCTAAAAATCATGAAACATGGCATGGTGTCATGACATGGCACCAACATGTTGCGGTAATTTTTTTGGCCGAATTGGGACAAGCTTTAATTTACAGACGATTATAAGTGTGGCACTATTCCCGGAATGCTGGACCTCTCGGCTGCTACGGTCGTGCGGCGGGACATGTTGGCTGCTTTCGCAGTGAGGCAGGACATCTCTCATGCTTCCGCTTCCAGGCTCGCCTATCCCTGGTGGCAATCTCTCGACCTATAACTCACGCTGGCCATGGCAGACACAAGGGAATGATGATGAATGACTTGTTTGTTTTTGTGGATGAGGAGTTGAGGAGGAATGTGCAGTCATCTTGGAGTAGTAGTATTTATAACTGAGTGGTAATACGCTCCTAAGTGGGAAACCGTTTAGGTTTTGATCGGTGTGAACAGGTTTGCAATTTGGAATGTGACGGGACGCAGACTCCCTGTTCTTCTAAAAAAATTGTGACTGGACGCATGCTCAAAATTTACAGACGATTATAAGTGTGGCACTATTCCCGGAAGGCGTAACGTGGGCACGTACGCCTTCTCGACCGCGTACATGGCATTTGCACCATAGGGTGCACCGCAATAGGTAATGTCACCACACGTCTTGTTCCAACAACCGTCCACACTCGTTATTTCCATCGCGCAAGCTTCTTTTAACTAGAATGTGTGTGCCCGTCTAGCGCACACACGTTGATCTATCTAACTGTTTCAGTTTGTTGTGGCTAATCGCAAATAGTTCATCCATGTGAAGTGTATGCCATCAATCGGAGACTCTTTGATCTGGCTGACCCATTTCTGTTATGTTGCCTAATCGCAAACAATTAATCCTTCTGAAGCGTATGCCCTCAATCTCACACACATTGATCTGGCTGACCGTTTCTTTTGTGTTGCCTAATCACAAACAGTTCATCCGAGTGAACCGTATGCTCTGGATCGCACACGCCTTCATCAGGCTGCCTATTTCTTTTGTTCAATCTCATCGCAAACAGTTCATTGGACTGAAACGTATCCCCTGGATCACACATGCAACTAAAATCTGAACCGTGTTTGATGGCTCTGCCATCGCAAACATTTTGCACCTTTTTGACGGTTCTTTTACACCACCATTTGCGATTATTGCATCACACAAAATTTCATCGAAGGGTCTCTCATCGTAGTGTCGTGTTAGCAGCATCCTGCAGTAGTGCCGGATATTATTCTTGAGCTCTTCTAAAGTGGTTTCTGTTCTGGACTTGTTTTGATGCGGCGTTTATTTGCACTGGTCGCCAACTTTGACAACCAGTGTATATGATATGCTGCTTTGTTCCATATATTTGCACTGGTGGCAAACTTTGATGCCCAGTGGATGTAATATGTGAAGGAAATATGCCCTAGAGGCAATAATAAAGTTATTATTTATTTCCTCATATCATGATAAATGTTTATTATTCATGCTAGAATTGTATTAACCGGAAACATAATACATGTGTGAATACATAGACAAACATAATGTCACTAGTGTGCCTCTACTTGACTAGCTCATTAATCAAAGATGGTTATGTTTCCTAACCATAGACATGTGTTGTCATTTGATTAACGAGATTACATCATTAGGAGAATGATGTGATTGACTTAACCCATTCCGTTAGCCTAGCACTTGATCGTTTAGTATGTTGCTATTGCTTTCTTCATGACTTATACAAAGTTCCTACAACTATGAGATTATGCAACTCCCGTTTACCGGAGGAACACTTTGTGTGTTACCAAACGTCACAACGTAACTAGGTGATTATAAAGGAGCTCTACAGGTGTTTCCAAAGGTACATGTTGGGTTGGCGTATTTCGAGAATAGGATTTGTCACTCCGATTGTCGGAGAGGTATCTCTGGGCCCTCTCGGTAATACACATCACTTAAGCCTTGCAAGCATTGCAACTAATGAGTTAGTTGTGAGATGATGTATTACGGAACGAGTAAAGAGACTTGCCAGTAACGAGATTGAACTAGGTATTGGATACCGACGATCGAATCTCGGGCAATTAACATACCGACGACAAAGGGAACAACGTATGTTGTTGTGCGGTTTGACCGATAAAGATCTTCATAGAATATGTAGGAGCCAATATGAGCATCCAGGTTCCGCTATTGGTTATTGACCGGAAACAGTTCTAGGTCATGTCTACATAGTTCTCGAACCCGTAGGGTCCGCACGCTTAATGTTACGATGACAGTTTTATTATGAGTTTATAAGTTTTGATGTACCGAAGGTTGTTCGGAGTCCCAGATGTGATCACGGACATGACGAGGAGTCTCGAAATGGTCGAGACATAAAGATTGATATATTGGACGATTATATTCGGACATGGAAGTGTTCCGGGTGATTTCGGAGAAAACAGGAGTGCCAGAGGGGTTACCGAACCCCCCGGGGAAGTATTGGGCCTTACTGGGCCTGAGGGGAGAGAGGGGGCAGCAGCCCAGGAGGTGGTGCACCCCCTCCCATGGGGAGTCCGAATTGGACAAGGGGAGGGGGCGCGGCCCCTCTTTCCCTCTCCCTCTCCCTCTCTTTCATTCCCCCTTCCTCCTTCCTAGTTGGACTAGGAAAGGGGAGTCCTACTCCCACTAGGAGGAGGACTCCCCCCTCCTTGGCGCGCCCCCTAGGGCCGGCCGGCCTCCCCCCTTGCTCCTTTATATACGGGTGCAGGGGGGCACCTCTAGAACAACAATTGATCCCTTGGATCTCTTAGCCGTGTGCGGTGCCCCCCTCCACCATAGTCCACCTCGATAATACTGTAGCGGTGCTTAGGCAAAGCCCTGCGACGGTAGAACATCAAGATCGTCACCACGCCGTCATGCTAATGGAACTCTCCCTTGACACTCGGTTGGATCGGAGTTCGAGGGACATCATCGAGCTGAATGTGTGCTAGAACTCGGAGGTGTCATAGTTTTGGTGCTTGATCGCTCGGGCCATGAAGACGTATGACTACATCAACCGCATTGTTATAATGCTTCCGCTTTCGGTCTACGAGGGTACGTGGACAATACTCTCCCCTCTCGTTGCTATGCATCACCATGATCCTTGCGTGTGCGTAGGATTTTTTTTGAAATTACTGCTTTCCCCAACAGTGGCATCCGAGCCTAGGTTTTATGCGTTAATGTTATATGCACGAGTAGAACACAAGTGAGTTGTGGGCGATACAAGTCATACTGCTTACCAGCATGTCATACTTTGGTTCAACGGTATTGTTGGATGAAGCGGCCCGGGCCGACATTACGCGTACGCTTACGCAAGACTGGTTTTTACCGCCGTGCTTTGCACACAGGTGATTAGCGGGTGTCTGTTTCTCCAACTTTAGTTGAACCGAGTGTGGCTACGCCCGGTCCTTGCGAAGATTAAAACAGCACTAACTTGACGAACTATTGTTGTGGTTTTGATGTGTAGGTAAGAACGGTTCTTGCTCAGCTCGTAGCAGCCACGTAAAATTTGCAACAACAAAGTAGAGGACATCTAACTTGTTTTTGCAGGGCATGTTGTGATGTGATATGGTCAAGATGTGATGCTTTATTTTATTGTATGAGATGATCATGTTTTGTAACTGAAGTTATCGGCAACTGGCAGGAGCCATATGGTTGTCGCTTTATTGTATGAAATGCGAACGCCCTGTAATTGCTTTACTTTATCACTAAGCATTAGCGATAGTCGTAGAAGCAATAGATGGTGCAACGACAACGATGCTAAGATGGAGATCAAGGTGTCACGCCGATGACGATGGTGATCACGACGGTGCCTCGGAGATGGAGATCACAAGCACAAGATGATGATGGCCATATCATATCACTTATATTGATTGCATGTGATGTTTATCCTTTATGCATCTTATCTTGCTTTGATTGACGGTAGCATTTTAAGATGATCTCTCACTAAATTATCAAGAAGTGTTCTCCCTGAGTATGCACCGTTGCGAAAGTTCTTCGTGCTGAGACACCACGTGATGATCGGGTGAGATAGGCTCTACGTTCAAATACAACGGGTGCAAAATAGTTGCACACGTGGAATACTCAGGTTAAACTTGACGAGCCTAGCATATACAGATATGGCCTCGGAACATGGAGACCAAAAGATCGAACGTGAATCATATAGTAGATATGATCAATATAGTGATGCTCACCATTGAAACTACTCCATCTCACGTGATGATCGGACATGCTTTAGTTGATTTGGATCACGTGATCACTTAGATGACTAGAGAGATGTCTGTCTAAGTGGGAGTTCTTAAGTAATATGACTAATTGAACTTAAATTTATCATGAACTTAGTACCTGATAGTATTTTGCTTGTCTATGTTTGATGTAGATAGATGGCTCGTGCTGTTGTTCCATTGAATTTTAATGCGTTCCTTGAGAAAGCTAAGTTGAAAGATGATGGTAGCAATTACACGGACTAGGTCCGTAACATGAGGATTATCCTCATTGTTGCATAGAAGAATTATGTCCTGGAAGCACTGCTGGGTGCCAGGCCTGCTGCAGATGCAACTGACGACGTTAAGAACGTCTGGCAGAGCAAAGCTGATGACTACTCGATAGTTCAGTGTGCCATGCTCTACGGCTTGGAACCGGGTCTTCAACGACATTTTGAATGTCATGGAGAGTATGAGATGTTCCAGGAGTTGAAGTTAATATTTCAAGCAAATGCCCGGATTGAGAGATATGAAGTCTCCAATAAGTTCTTTAGCTGTAAGATGGAGGAGAATAGTTCTGTCAGTGAACACATACTCAAAATGTCTGGGTATAATAATCACTTGATTCAACTGGGAGTTAATCTTCCTAATGATAGTGTCATTGACAGAATTCTTCAATCACTGCCACCAAGCTACAAGAGCTTTGTGATGAACTATAATATGCAAGGGATGGACAAGACTATTCCCGAGCTCTTCGCAATGCTAAAGGCTGCGGAGGTAGAAATCAAGAAGGAGCATCAAGTGTTGATGGTCAATAAGGCCACCAGTTTCAAGTAAAAGGGCAAAGGGAAGAAGAAAGGGAACTTCAAGAAGAATAGCAAACAAGCTGCTGCTCAAGAGAAGAAACCCAAGTCTGGACCTAAGCCTGAGACTGAGTGCTTCTACTACAAGTAGACTGGACACTGGAAGCGGAACTTCCCCAAGTATTTGGAGGATAAGAAGGATGGCAAAGTGAACAAAGGTATATGTGATGTACATGTTATTGATGTGTACCTTACTAATGCTCGCAGTAGCACCTGGGTATTTGATACTGGTTCTGTTGCTAATATTTGCAACTCGAAACAGGGACTACGGATTAAGCGAAGATTGGCTAAGGACGAGGTGACGATGCGCCTGGGAAATGGTTCCAAAGTCGATGTGATCGCGGTCGGCACGCTACCTCTAGATCTACCATCGGGATTAGTTTTAGACCTAAATAATTGTTATTTGGTGCCAGCGTTGAGCATGAACATTATATCTGGATCTTGTTTGATGCGAGACGGTTATTCATTTAAATCAGAGAATAATGGTTGTTCTATTTATATGAGTAATATCTTTTATGGTCATGCACCCTTGAAGAGTGGTCTATTTTTATTAAATCTCGATAGTAGTGATACACATATTCATAATGTTGAAGCCAAAAGATGCAGAGTTGATAATGATAGTGCAACTTATTTGTGGCATTGCCGTTTAGGTCATATAGGTGTAAAGCGCATGAACAAACTCCATATTGATGGACTTTTGGAATCACTTGATTATGAATCACTTGGTACTTGCGAACCGTGCCTCATGGGCAAGATGACTAAAACGCCGTTCTCCGGAACTATGGAGCGAGCAACTGATTTGTTGGAAATCATACATACTGATGTATGTGGTCAAATGAATATTGAGGCTCGCGGCGGGTATCGTTATTTTCTCACCTTCACAAATGATTTGAGCACATATGGGTATATCTACTTGATGAAACACAAGTCTGAAACATTTGAGAAGTTCAAATAATTTCAGAGTGAAGTGGAAAATCATCGTAACAAGAAAATAAAATTTCTACGATCTGATCATGGAGGAGAATATTTGAGTTACGAGTTTGGTTTACATTTGAAACAATGCGTAATAGTTTCGCAACTCACGCCACCCGGAACACCACAACGAAATGGCGTGTCCGAACGTCGTAATCGTACTTTACTGGATATGGTACGATCTATGATGTCTCTTACTGATTTACCGCTATCATTTTGGGGTTATGCTTTAGAGACGGCCGCATTCACGTTAAATAGGGCACCATCAAAATCCGTTGAGACGACGCCTTATGAATTGTGGTTTGGCAAGAAACTAAAGTTGTCGTTTCTTAAAGTTTGGGGCTGCGATGCTTATGTGAAGAAACTTCAACCAGATAAGCTCGAACCCAAATCTGAGAAATGTGTCTTCATAGGATACCTAAAAGAGACAATTAAGTACACCTTCTATCACAGATTTGAGGGCAAGATTTTCGTTGCTAAATTCGGATCCTTTCTAGAGAAGGAGTTTCTCTCAAAAGAAGTGAGTGGGAGGAAAGTAGAACTTGATGAGGTAACTATACCTGCTCCTTTATTGGAAAGTAGTTCATCACAAGAACCGGTTCCTGTGACAACTATACCAATTAGTGAGGAAGCTAATGATATTGATCATGAAACTTCAGATCAAGTTTCTACTGAACCTCGTAGGTCTACCAGAGTAAGATCCGCACCAGAGTGGTACGGTAATCCTATTCTGGAAGTCATGTTACTTGACCATGGTGAACCTACGAACTATGAGGAAGCGATGATGAGCCCAGATTCCGCAAAATGGCTTGAAGCCATGAAATCTGAGATAGGATCCATGTATGAGAACAAAGTATGGACTTTGGTTGACTTGCCCGATAATCGGCAAGCCATTGAGAATAAATGGATCTTCAAGAAGAAGACTGACGCTGATGGTAATGTAACTGTCTACAAAGCTCGACTTGTTGCAAAAGGTTTTTGACAAGTTCAAGTGGTTGACTACGATGAGACTTTCTCACCGTAGCGATGCTTAAGTCTGTCCGAATCATGTTAGCAATTACTGCATTTTATGATTATGAAATTTGGCAAATGGATGTCAAAACTGCATTCCTGAATGGATTTCTGGAAGAAGAGTTGTATATGATGCAACCGGAAGGTTTTGTCGATCCAAAAGGTGCTAAAAAAGTGTGCAAGCTCCAGCGATCCATTTATGGACTGGTGCAAGCATCTCAGAGTTGGAATAAACGCTTTGATAGTGTGATCAAAGCATATGGTTTTATACAGACTTTTGGAGAAGCCTGTATTTAAAAGAAAGTGAGTGGGAGCTCTGTAGCATTTCTGATATTATATGTAGATGACATATTGTTAATTGGAAATGATATAGAATTTCTGGATAGCATAAAGGGATACTTGAATAAAAGTTTTTCAATGAAAGACCTCGGTGAAGCTGCTTACATATTTGGCATGAACATCTATAGAGATAGATCAAGACGCTTAATTGGACTTTCACAAAGCACATACCGTGATAAAGTTATGAAAAAGTTCAAAATGAAGGAAATATGCCCTAGAGGAAATAATAAAGTTATTAATTATTTCCTTATAATCATGATAAATGTTTATTATTCATGCTAGAATTGTATTTACCGGAAACATAATACATGTGTGAATACATAGACAAACAAAGTGTCACTAGTATGCCTCTACTTGACTAGCTCGTTAATCAAAGATGGTTATGTTTCCTAACCATGAACAATGAGTTGTTATTTGATTAACAAGGTCACATCATTAGTAGAATGATCTGATTGACATGACCCATTCCATTAGCTTAGCACCCGATCGTTTAGTATGTTGCTATTGCTTTCTTCATGACTTATACATGTTCCTATGACTATGAGATTATGCAACTCCCGTTTACCGGAGGAACACTTTGGGTACTACCAAACGTCACAACGTAACTGGGTGATTATAAAGGAGTACTACAGGTGTCTCCAATGGTCGATGTTGGGTTGGCGTATTTCAAGATTAGGATTTGTCACTCCGATTGTCGGAGAGGTATCTCTGGGCCCTCTCGGTAATACACATCACATAAGCCTTGCAAGCATTACACCTAATATGTTAGTTGTGAGATGATGTATTACGGAACGAGTAAAGAGACTTGCCGGTAACGAGATTGAACTAGGTATTGGATACCGACGATCGAATCTCGGGCAAGTAACATACCGATGACAAAGGGAACAACGTATGTTGTTATGCAGTCTGACCGATAAAGATCTTCGTAGAATATGTAGGAGCCAATATGGGCATCCAGGTCCCGCTATTGGTTATTGACCGGAGACGTGTCTCGGTCATGTCTACATTGTTCTCGAACCCGTAGGGTCCGCACGCTTAAGGTTACGATGACAGTTATATTATGAGTTTATGCATTTTGATGTACCGAAGGTTGTTTGGAGTCCCGGATGTGATCACGGACATGACGAGGAGTCTCGAAATGGTCGAGACGTAAAGATTGATATATTGGAAGCCTATATTTGGATATCAGAAGTGTTCCGGGTGAAATCGGGATTTTACCGGAATACCGGGAGGGTTACCGGAACCCCCCGGGAGCTATTTGGGCCATAGTGGGCCTTAGTGGAAAAGAGAAGGGGCTGCCCTAGTTGGGCTGCGCCCCCCCCCCTTCCCCTAGTCCTATTAGGACTAGGAGAGGTGGCCGGCCCCCTCCTCCTCTTTTCCCCTCCGAGGAATCCTAGTTGGACTAGGATTGGAGGGGGAATCCTACTCCCAGAGGGAGTAGGACTCTCCTGCGCCTCCCCCCCTT
>NC_041391.1:646941555-646957200 GCF_002162155.2 Triticum dicoccoides | reverse complement strand
GGTCCGTAACTTGAGGATTATCCTCATTGCTGCACAGAAAAATTACGTCCTGGAAGCACCGTTGGGTGCCAGGCCTGCTGCTGGAGCAACACCAGATGTTATGAACGTCTGGCAGAGCAAAGCTGATGACTACTCGATAGTTCAGTGTGCCATGCTTTACGGCTTAGAATCGGGACTTCAACGACGTTTTGAACGTCATGGAGCATATGAGATGTTCCAGGAGTTGAAGTTAATATTTCAAGCAAATGCCCGAATTGAGAGATATGAAGTCTCCAATAAGTTCTATAGCTGCAAGATGGAGGAGAACAGTTCTGTCAGTGAGCATATACTCAAAATGTCTGGGTATAATAATCACTTGATTCAATTGGGAGTTAATCTTCCGGATGATTGCGTTATTGACAGAATTCTCCAATCACTGCCACCAAGCTACAAGAGCTTCGTGATGAACTATAATATGCAAGGGATGAACAAAGACTATTCCCGAGCTCTTCGCAATGCTGAAAGCTGCGGAGGTAGAAATCAAGAAGGAGCATCAAGTGTTGATGGTTAACAAGACCACTAGTTTCAAGAAAAAGGGCAAAGGGAAGAAAAAGGAGAACTTCAAGAAGAACGGCAAGCAAGTTGCTGCTCAAGAGAAGAAACCCAAGTCTGGACCTAAGCCTGAAACTGAGTGCTTCTACTGCAAGCAGACTGGTCACTGGAAGCGGAACTGCCCCAAGTATTTGGCGGATAAGAAGGATGGCAAGGTGAACAAAGGTATATGTGATATACATGTTATTGATGTGTACCTTACTAGAGCTCGCAGTAGCACCTGGGTATTTGATACTGGTTCTGTTGCTAATATTTGCAACTCGAAACAGGGACTACGGAATAAGCGGGCACTGGCAAAGGACGAGGTGACGATGCGCGTGGGAAACGGTTCCAAAGTCGATGTAATCGCAGTCGGCACGCTACCTCTACATCTACCTTCGGGATTAATATTAGACCTAAATAATTGTTATTTGGTGCCAGCGTCGAGCATGAACATTATATCTGGATCTTGTTTAATGCGAGACGGTTATTCATTTAAATCAGAGAATAATGGTTGTTCTATTTATATGAGTAATATCTTTTATGGTCATGCACCCTTGAAGAGTGGTCTATTCTTATTGAATCTCGATAGTAGTAATACACATATTCATAATGTTGAAACCAAAAGATGCAGAGTTGATAATGAAAGTGCAACTTATTTGTGGCACTGTCGTTTAGGTCATATCGGTATAAAGAACATGAAGAAACTCCATGCTGATGGACTTTTGGAACCACTTGATTATGAATCACTTGGTACTTGCGAACCGTGCCTCATGGGCAAGATGACTAAAACGCCGTTCTCCGGTACTATGGAGAGAGCAACAGATTTGTTGGAAATCATACATACCGATGTATGTGGCCTGATGAATATTGAGGCTCGTGGCGGATATCGTTATTTTCTCACCTTCACAGATGATTTAAGCAGATATGGGTATATCTACTTAATGAAACATAAGTCTGAAACATTTGAAAAGTTCAAAGAATTTCAGAGTGAAGTTGAAAATCATCGTAACAAGAAAATAAAGTTTCTACGATCTGATCGTGGAGGAGAATATTTGAGTTACGAGTTTGGTGTACATTTGAAAAATTGTGGAACAGTTTCGCAACTCACGCCACCCGGAACACCACAGCGTAATGGTGTGTCCGAACGTCGTAATCGTACTTTACTAGATATGGTGCGATCTATGATGTCTCTTACTGATTTACCGCTATCTTTTTGGGGATATGCTTTAGAGACGGCCGCATTCACGTTAAATAGGGCACCATCAAAATCCGTTGAGACGACGCCTTATGAACTGTGGTTTGGCAAGAAACCAAAGTTGTCGTTTCTTAAAGTTTGGGGCTGCGATGCTTATGTGAAAAAGCTTCAACCTGATAAGCTCGAACCCAAATCGGAGAAATGTGTCTTCATAGGATACCCAAAGGAAACTGTTGGGTACACCTTCTATCACAGATCCGAAGGCAAGACATTCGTTGCTAAGAATGGATCATTTCTAGAGAAGGAGTTTCTCTCGAAAGAAGTGAGTGGGAGGAAAGTAGAACTTGACGAGGTAACTGTACCCGCTCCCTTACTGGAAAGTAGTTCATCACAAAAAACTGTTTCAGTGACACCTACACCAGTTAGTGAGGAAGCCAATGATAATGATCATGAAACTTCAGATCAGGATAATGCTGAACCTCGTAGATCAACCAGAGTAAGATCCGCACCAGAGTGGTACGGTAATCCTGTTCTGGAGGTCATGCTACTAGATCATGATGAACCTACGAACTATGAAGAAGCGATGGTGAGCCCAGATTCCGCAAAGTGGCTTGAAGCCATGAAATCTGAGATGGGATCCATGTATGAGAACAAAGTATGGACTTTGGTTGACTTGCCCGATGATCGGCAAGCAATTGAGAATAAATGGATCTTTAAGAAGAAGACTGACGCTGATGGTAATGTTACTGTCTACAAAGCTCGACTTGTCGCAAAAGGTTTTCGGCAAGTTCAAGGGATTGACTACGATGAGACCTTCTCACCCGTAGCGATGCTTAAGTCCGTCCGAATCATGTTAGATATTGCCGCATTTTTGATTATGAAATTTGGCAAATGGATGTCAAAACTGCATTCCTGAATGGATTTCTGGAAGAAGTGTTGTATATGATGCAACCAGAAGGTTTTGTCGATCCAAAGGGAGCTAACAAAGTGTGCAAGCTCCAGCGATCCATTTATGGACTGGTGCAAGCCTCTCGGAGTTGGAATAAATGTTTTGATAGTGTGATCAAAGCATTTGGTTTTATACAGACTTTCGGAGAAGCCTGTATTTACAAGAAAGTGAGTGGGAGCTCTGTAGCATTTCTGATATTATATGTGGATGACATATTTCTGATTGGAAATGATATAGAATTTCTGGATAGCATAAAGGGATACTTGAATAAAAGTTTTTCAATGAAAGACCTCGGTAAAGCTGCTTACATATTAGGCATTAAGATCTATAGAGATAGATCAAGACGCTTAATTGGACTTTCACAAAGCACATACCTTGACAAGATTTTGAAGAAATTCAAAATGGATCAAGCAAAGAAAGGATTCTTGCCTGTATTACAAGGTGTGAAATTGAGTAAGACTCAATGCCCGACCACTGCAGAAGATAGAGAGAATATGAAAGATGTTCCCTATGCATCAGCCATAGGCTCTATCATGTATGCAATGCTGTGTACCAGACCTGATGTGTGCCTTGCTATAAGTTTAGCAGGGAGGTACCAAAGTAATCCAGGAGTGGATCACTGGACAGCGGTCAAGAACATCCTGAAATACCTGAAAAGGACTAAGGATATGTTTCTCGTATATGGAGGTGACAAAGAGCTCATCGTAAAAGGTTACGTTGATGCAAGCTTTGACACTGATCCGGACGATTCTAAAATCGCAAACCGGATACGTGTTTACATTAAACGGTGGAGCTGTCAGTTGGTGCAGTTCTAAACAAAGCGTCGTAGCGGGATCTACATGTGAAGCGGAATACATAGCTGCTTCGGAAGCAGCAAATGAAGGAGTCTGGATGAAGGAGTTCATATCCGATCTAGGTGTCATACCTAGTGCATCGGGTCCAATGAAAATCTTTTGTGACAATACTGGTGCAATTGCCTTGGCAAAGGAATCCAGATTTCACAAAAGGACCAAACACATCAAGAGACGCTTCAACTCCATCCGGGATCTAGTCCAGGTGGGAGACATAGAGATTTGCAAGATACATACGGATCTGAATGTTGCAGACCCGTTGACTAAGCCTCTTCCACGAGCAAAACATGATCAGCACCAAAGCTCCATGGGTGTTAGAATCATTACAGTGTAATCTAGATTATTGACTCTAGTGCAAGTGGGAGACTGAAGGAAATTTGCCCTAGAGGCAATAATAAAGTTATTATTTATTTCCTTATAATCATGATAAATGTTTATTATTCATGCTAGAATTGTATTTACCGGAAACATAATACATGTGTGAATACATAGACAAACAAAGTGTCACTAGTATGCCTCTACTTGACTAGCTCGTTAATCAAAGATGGTTATGTTTCCTAACCATGAACAATGAGTTGTTATTTGATTAACGAGGTCACATCATTAGTAGAATGATCTGATTGACATGACCCATTCCATTAGCTTAGCACCCGATCGTTTAGTATGTTGCTATTGCTTTCTTCATGACTTATACATGTTCCTATGACTATGAGATTATGCAACTCCCGTTTACCGGAGGAACACTTTGGGTACTACCAAACGTCACAACATAACTGGGTGATTATAAAGGAGTACTACAGGTGTCTCCAATGGTCGATGTTGGGTTGGCGTATTTCAAGATTAGGATTTGTCACTCCGATTGTCGGAGAGGTATCTCTGGGCCCTCTCGGTAATACACATCACATAAGCCTTGCAAGCATTACAACTAATATGTTAGTTGTGAGATGATGTATTACGGAACGAGTAAAGAGACTTGCCGGTAACGAGATTGAACTAGGTATTGGATACCGACGATCGAATCTCGGGCAAGTAACATACCGATGACAAAGGGAACAACGTATGTTGTTATGCGGTCTGACCGATAAAGATCTTCGTAGAATATGTAGGAGCCAATATGGGCATCCAGGTCCCGCTATTGGTTATTGACCGGAGACGTGTCTCGGTCATGTCTACATTGTTCTCGAACCCGTAGGGTCCGCACGCTTAAGGTTACGATGACAGTTATATTATGAGTTTATGCATTTTGATGTACCGAAGGTTGTTCGGAGTCCCGGATGTGATCACGGACATGACGAGGAGTCTCGAAATGGTCGAGACGTAAAGATTGATATATTGGAAGCCTATATTTGGATATCGGAAGTGTGCCGGGTGAAATCGGGATTTTACCGGAATACCGGGAGGGTTACCGGAACCCCCCGGGAGCTATTTGGGCCATAGTGGGCCTTAGTAGAAAAGAGAAGGGGCTGCCCTAGTTGGGCTGCGCCCCCCCCCCCCCTTCCCCTAGTCCTATTAGGACTAGGAGAGGTGGCCGGCCCCCTCCTCCTCTTTTCCCCTCCGAGGAATCCTAGTTGGACTAGGATTGGAGGGGGAATCCTACTCCCAGAGGGAGTAGGACTCTCCTGCGCCTCCCCCCCTTGGCCGGCCAGCCTTCCCTCCTCTCCTCCTTTATATACGGAGGCAGGGGCACCTCTAAACACACAAGTTGACACAAGTTGATCCACGTGATCGATTCCTTAGCCGTGTGCGGTGCCCCCTGCCACCATATTCCTCGATAATACTGTAGCGGAGTTTAGGCGAAGCCCTACTGCTGTAATTCATCAAGATCCTCACCACGCCGTCGTGCTTACGAAACTCTTCCCCGACACTTTGCTGGATCGGAGTCCGGGGATCGTCATCGAGCTGAACGTGTGCTCGAACTCGGAGGTGTCGTAGTTTCGGTGCTTGATCGGTTGGATCGAGAAGACGTACGACTACTTCCTCTACGTCGTGTAATCGCTTCCGCAGTCGGTCTGCGTTGGGTACGTAGACAATACTCTCCCCTCGTTGCTATGCATCACATGATCTTGCGTGTACGTAGGAAATTTTTTGAAATTACTACGAAACCCAACACAAAATGGATCAGGCAAAGAAAGGGTTCTTGCCTGTATTACAAGATGTGAAGTTGAGTCAGACTCAATGACCGACCACCGCACAAGATAGAGAGAAAATGAAAGATGTTCCCTATGCTTCAGCCATAGGCTCTATCATGTATGCAATGCTGTGTACCAGACCTGACGTATGCTTAGCAATAAGCTTGGCAGGTAGGTACCAAAGTAATGCAGGAGTGGATCACTTGACAACGGTCAAGAACATCCTGAAATACCTGAAAAGGACTAAGGATATGTTTCTCGTTTATGGAGGTGACAAAGAGCTAGTCGTAAATGGTTACGTCGATGCAAGCTTTGACACTCATCCGAACGATTCGAAATCGCAAACCGGATACGTGTTTTTGTTAAACGATGGAGCAGTAAGTTGGTGCAGTTCTAAACAAAGCGTCGTGGTGGGATCTACATGCGAAGCGGAGTACATAGCTGCTTCGTAAGCAGCAAATGAAGGAGTCTGGATGAAGGAGTTCATTTCCGATCTAGGTGTCATACATAGTGCATCGGGACCAATGAAGATCTTCTGTGACAATACTGGTGCAATTTCCTTGGCAAAGGAATCCAGATTTCACAAGAGGACCAAGCACATCAAGAGACGCTTCAATTCCATCCGGGATCAAGTCCAGGTGGGAGACATAGAGATTTGCAAGATACATACGGATCTGAATGTTGCAGACCCGATGACTAAGCCTCTTCCACGAGCAAAACATGATCAGCACCAAGACTCCATGGGTGTTAGAATCATTACTGTGTAATCTAGATTATTGACTCTAGTGTAAGTGGGAGACAGAAGGAAATATGCCCTAGAGGCAATAATAAAGTTATTATTTATTTCCTCATATCAGGATAAATGTTTATTATTCATGCTAGAATTGTATTAACCGGAAACATAATACATGTGTGAATACATAGACAAACATAATGTCACTAGTGTGCCTCTACTTGACTAGCTCATTAATCAAAGATGGTTATGTTTCCTAACCATAGACATGTGTTGTCATTTGATTAACGAGATTACATCATTAGGAGAATGATGTGATTGACTTAACCCATTCCGTTAGCCTAGCACTTGATCGTTTAGTATGTTGCTATTGCTTTCTTCATGACTTATACAAAGTTCCTACAACTATGAGATTATGCAACTCCCGTTTACCGGAGGAACACTTTGTGTGTTACCAAATGTCACAACGTAACTAGGTGATTATAAAGGAGCTCTACAGGTGTTTCCAAAGGTACATGTTGGGTTGGCGTATTTCGAGAATAGGATTTGTCACTCCGATTGTCGGAGAGGTATCTCTGGGCCCTCTCGGTAATACACATCACTTAAGCCTTGCAAGCATTGCAACTAATGAGTTAGTTGTGAGATGATGTATTACGGAACGAGTAAAGAGACTTTCCAGTAACGAGATTGAACTAGGTATTGGATACCGACGATCGAATCTCGGGCAAGTAACATACCGACGACAAAGGGAACAACGTATGTTGTTGTGCGGTTTGACCGATAAAGATCTTCGTAGAATATGTAGGAGCCAATATGAGCATCCAGGTTCCGCTATTGGTTATTGACCGAAAACAGTTCTAGGTCATGTCTACATAGTTCTCGAACCCGTAGGGTCCGCACGCTTAACGTTACAATGACAGTTTTATTATGAGTTTATAAGTTTTGATGTACCGAAGGTTGTTCGGAGTCCCGGATGTGATCACGGACATGAAGAGGAGTCTTGAAATGGTCGAGACATAAAGATTGATATATTGGACGAATATATTCGGACACCGAAAGTGTTCCGGGTGATTTCGGAGAAAACCGGAGTGCCAGAGGGGCTACCGGAACCCCCCGGGGAAGTATTGGGCCTTAGTGGGCCTAAGGGGAGAGAGGGGGCAGCAGCCCAGGAGGTGGCGCGCCCCCTCCCAAGGGGAGTCCGAATTGGACAAGGGGAGTGGGGCGCGGCCCCTCTCTCCCTCTCCCTCTCCCTCTCTTTCCTTCCCCCTTCCTCCTTCCTAGTTGGACTAGGAAAGGGGAGTCCTACTCCCACTAGGAGGAGGACTCCCCACTCCTTGGCGCGCCCCCTAGGGTCGGCCGGCCTCCCCTCTTGCTCCTTTATATACGGGGGCAGGGGGAACCTCTAGAACAACAATTGATCCCTTGGATCTCTTAGCCGTGTGTAGTGCCCCCCTCCACCATAGTCCACCTTGATAATACTGTAGCGGTGCTTAGGCGAAGCCCTGCGACGGTAGAACATCAAGATCGTCACCACGCCGTCGTGCTGACGGAACTCTCCCTCGACACTCGGCTGGATCGGAGTTCGAGGGACGTCATCGAGCTGAACGTGTGCTAGAACTCGGAGGTGCCGTAGTTTCGGTGCTTGATCGGTCGGGCCGTGAAGACGTATGACTACATCAACCGCGTTGTTATAACGCTTCCGCTTTCGATCTACGAGGGTACGTGGACAATACTCTCCCCTCTCGTTGCTATGCATCACCATGATCCTTGCGTGTGCGTAGGAAATTTTTTGAAATTATTGCGTTCCCCAACAATATGTGTAATAGCCGTGATAGCCTAGCGTAAGTTGCTTGCTTATTTATTTCCTTGTTGTCTTGTTTATTTGTTTGCTTGTAGTCAATGCAATTCTTTTTCCGCGGTTTGCTAGTGGCCGCAGTAACCTATTTTTTAAAACTAGGCCACAATAACCATGGGCTACATATTTACTGTAGTTACTAAGGGCCTCCTACGGGCCATAGAAACAATGGGCCTTCTAAGGGCCTTAGAAACAATGGGCCTTCTACAGTCTGTAGAATCAATGGGCCTTCTATGGGCCGTATGATCGATCGGCCAAACATGGGCCAACAACAGACCGCATTATGGGCCTTAAACGGGCTAGAGTTGGAATCCTGTGTTCATGGGTCGACCATAACGGGTCATCGTTAATCGGCCGTATTTGATGACACTATGAAAACGACCTAATGGATTAATGGGCCATAAACGGTTCGACTGTAACCACAGGCTGAATTTGGCCCACAATAAGAAAAGGCCAGTAACAGGCCGTAAGTAATCGAATGCTGGAAATGAACCCAATAATAAATGGGCCCTGAGAAGGCCGAAAGATAGCATGGGCTTGAAAGGGCCCATTGAAATAATGGGCCGTTAATGGGTATAAAGCGATATACTGTTCATTACGAGTCAGTTTCACCACGGGCCGTTAATGGACCAAGAGTTAGAAAGTGCCTCATATGGGCTGAAAGACGTCATGGGCCAGACATGGGCTGGAAGTTACAATGGGCTGGAATCATATTGGATGGCCCAGATGACACTACTGAGCCTAATTCTGATAGGCCGTAACACGCCCTAGGTAGCGGGTTGTAAATGGGCTATGTGCGAACATGCCGTTAACAAGCTTTCCATGGGCCGGGCCGCTATCCTTTGACCAAGTCAAACGGGCCAGCCTTTTCACAGGAATGGGCCTCTGTTGGGCCGTGCCATGTGTCGACGTATCATTGGTGCATTCTATCCAATGAGTGGATGACATCTATCCCAACGATGAGCCGACACGTGTTTCCTCCAGCCAGTGATAATTTTACACGTGGAAAATCCCCATTGGTCTAGGTTGTTAATGGGTTATCAGATCCAAACCGGAACCCGATAGCTTAACGGAGAACCATTATGATGGATGCCATGTGTCGGTCACCCTTGATGAAAGCACTTCTATGAAGCGTGATTTATTGTCATGGAAGTGGACACTTCCATGGTGATAATTTGGTAAAGTCATGGGACACTTCTATGACAACATGGGTATGACTATCTTAATTCTGTCATAAAATCATCATGGATGCACATGCATGACAGAAAACATGACCTATGTGACAAACACGTATCATCACGGAAGTGTATTTTTTTGTAGTGTTGCTAGCTCAGCCAAACTTACTTGATATTTTCTTCATCGCATTAGTAGTTTCAAACTCCTTCAATGCCTTGCCGACATGCAAAGCTGTTGCACTCTATCTACTTGCTGATATGCATGCACCTGTTTAAATACAATTTAATCTCCTGCATTTTCCCATGCATGCATCTCTTTGGTAAATGAAAAGATAAACTATAACAGGGAAAATTTTAAGGTTGCAGTTAAAAAAGTTTTTAAAATGTGTGCTCATAGTATTCCAAAAAAACTGAAAAATCTAGTTTTAGTATGTATAATGAATTTTTTAAATACTCCGTCCTTCAAGAAATACTTTTTGGAGAAATATATGTATCTAGACGTATTTTAGTTCTAGATACATCTAGTTTTATCCATTTCTCCAACAAGTATTTCTGGACTGAAGGAGTAGTAACACTATCTATCTATCAGTTCGGACTTTTGGAGCAACTGGCTGGAGCATGAATTCAATATGGTATCTGAGCCAAGAGGTCTTGAGTTCAAGACCCTGCCAACGCAATATTAAATAAAACGATTTTCCTGCCTACATCGGTCCTACGTCTAAGGACTAAAATATCCTAGACGTGAGGGGGTGTGTTGAAATATATTGCCCCCTCTCTCCATCAGTTCAGACTTTTGGAGCAACTGGATGGAGCATGAATTCAATAGAACTCTTGGGGTAAAAGGTTTTTTAGTGCCATCACGAGAAATTCATGGGTCCTCCCTTATCTTTACTTCTTAGGCATCACCTATATGCCAAATATTACCCTCTTTCAACAGGTTCACACCTTTTTGTATACTTCTCCAAATATACGGCATTCCGGACTTTGGTTGGGCCTCTAGGATTGATGTATCTCGATGGTACTTTGCTTTGAGGGCACAAGCACACAAAAAATCCGGGTCATTAGCAGCATTCTCCATGCTTGCCTTGACAACTTCACCATATTGAAGGTGTCAAGGTCCCGGAAGCCCAACCCGCCTACTTTCTTGTTCTTTGTGAGGGTGTCCCAACTAAGCCCATGAACCTTGTCTTGCTTTTCTTGCTGCCCCACCGATATCAGTTGATCATCGTGCCCATCTCGTCACATAGGGCTTTAGTAAGATCAAAGCAAGACATGATAAAGGTGGGGATGGCTTGTGCACAAGCTTTTGTTAGAACATCCTTTGTTGCCTTGGACAACAAACGTCCCAGCTATCCCTAAGTTCTTTTCCACATACCGTATTATCCTTCCAGTATGTTTTTTTGTTCTGACCCACGTACACCGCCAAACCAAGGTACTTTTGTTCTTACTAAACAACACCGCTGACTTTATCATAATTAACCATCTGACCCAAGCAGTCCTCATACAAGCTTAGCACGGCTGTATCCCTAGCACTCTCCTCTGTTGCCTTGATCAAAACAAGTGAATCGGCTTGGCGTAGTTTTTATTGCTTCATCTTTGTAATATGCTTATTCTGAACTCAATTAAAAACAATGTCATAAATCCATCACTTTTCAGCTGGCAAATATCGGGAATAAAAAGCTCATCATGGCTTTGGACGGAGGATATGGCGAAAGCTCATTATCCAGGTCTGTATCGGCTTCTGTGAAATCATTGGTGGCAACGGAGGAAGGGTTCTATGAAAAGATCATTTTGACAGACAAAAAGTTAAAAGTGTGAGAAAACACCTGGAAGACGATAAGCGAGGTATAAATGGAAATTCATTAACTTATCTGTTACTCATGGAATCTAATAATTTACTTGCTACTTGTTGAATCCAACAATTTACTTGCTTGTTTTAGTACTGTTCGTAAGTCCATGGGGACCTGCTTCCACACTGCCTATATTGATTGGGCCATAGTATCCCCTGTGACGTGGAAAAATGACTGACAGCAAAACCAGCTCCTCATTGAGGTAGGTCGCAGTTGGTTTTTGTGTCCCTACTTCAGCTACAAATCCACCGGTTCTTTTACTAATCAGTGCTTGCAATTGGTATTGCCTATCCTTGGAGTTTGTTCTAACTCTTGGATGGTTTCACTTGTGCAGGAGCACCTCACCTGCTCTTTTGTATGTGGTGCTGATTTGAGCCTTTTAAGATCATCATTTCCATCTGTTTCTATGTTGATGTAAAACAAATACTACTGGGCTAGCGTTCAAGCCTCGACCATTCTTTCATCTTGTTTCCATTTGTCCCCGTGTTAATGCAAAACAAATACTGCCGAGCTGTGTAATTAGTAGGACTTGTTGCTTGGGGTGAGCCATTTTTGTCTCGGGGTGAGGTAAAACAATTGTTTTTCATACTGAACTTTTACACTTATTTTCATAATGAAATTGTACACTTATTATATCACTATTTTAATTAATATAATTTTCTATGACTTAGCCACATAACAATGTTTCCAAATAATAATATATTATTCATTGTTATACAGTTATAATGTATATATCATTGAAATTTTTTATTTCGCAAAATTTAAATTGTATGATGTACCAATTTTTTTTGTTAAAAAATCCTCTAAATTCATTTTCTAGTATTGCATAAACTATAACTTTGCATATGTATGTGTGCTCTTGTATCTTTTAATATTATTGATATCATGGTAAAGATTTCTAAATAATGTACACACTAACAAATATTTTAATAGTGGTTCTACTGTATATGAAGTAACCATTTTCATAGAAACTTCTAGGACATAGAAAATGCGGCTTGCAAGTTTGTTTGGTAATAGAATCATCCAAAAAGCGAAAATATTGTTGATTGTACTTTTGCGTATGTTTCGATTATCTGACATTCTTGTCAAGATTCATTTGGTTTGATTTAGAGCAAATGAGATCTCTTACCCGTTCCTCAAATAAAACTTATGCATTGGTTTAAACATTAAAATCTAGTGATTATTAATTTTATTATGATACTAATCTCCATCATAAAGAGAGATTGGTGTATTTAAATTAAGCTTTGCCAATCGGATTTATTTGCCTTCGGATGCTATAAACTATCAGTATGTGTTATGAACTTGCAATCATACTAGTTGAGGTTCTATTTTATGCATTTCATAATTTTTGGATGTAATGTATAATTGTACAAAGTTTGCTAGTATAATTTGTAGTTGGGACCCTCCCCTCTTGGGACCCAGCGAGGTCACCCTTTTGCACGGCCTATGGGCCTGGCCTGCTCACACCAACATGGCTTGCTTCTGGCGCTGGACCTGGACCCAGGGAGGTTCACATATGGGATCTCAACCAAGGTTTTCCCAAGTGGAACTTTTTTTACCGAGGGGCACCTTACCATGGTAACCATGAAATACCTGGAAAAAATTAGATGAAATTTTAAATCAAATTTTGAATCAAATTATTTGCGTTATATAGATAAGTATTTAACTCTAAAAAATCATGACCAGACCCTACTGTAGTGGCTTTCCCCTGCATCTTTGTCTTGCTAATACGTCGCGAGTTTGAGCCTTGGTCGCTCTCTCAAATTTACCTTGTTTTTTAAACTTTTACAGCCTTAAAAAATAAAATGGGTGATATGAGATTTCAATACACGACTAGCTGCTGAGGAAAGAATTTTTGCCATCAGAACATGACCAGTGCTATGTTTCTAAAAGAGATGGCATCTATTTAACTATTAGCTGAGGGTTTGAATTCAAAATATTCAAGATTTTATGCTTGTATGATTGTCTTTCGAGGGGGGTGGTAAACATGGTAACCGTGCAATAACCGAATATTTGGACCGGTAACCAAATCGCTGATCTCAACAACCCCTATGAGCATATTGTGTTTACGGTTTATGGCCCCTAATTTTTTTCACAGAAGAGGATTGTAGCCTTATTGCATCACAATGCATGATATCTGAAGAATTGTTAAGTTCGTTTTGACGTAGGCACCTGTGTTGTGTATTTCTGAGGGTCCTGGCATGATTGTGGCAAATTAAGATGCACTTTTCCTTTTTGAGTTTTATTGAATGATGTGGTGAAATGTCTGTTGGAAAGCTATCACATTAAGGTGCCATTCCCATTTTCTACATCAGCTCCATATTAGCATAACTGCCAAACTTTCTCTGATGCAGTTTGTCCTTTCTTGCTCCAAACAAATAATGCAACTCCCACCTTCTTTCGATCAGCATGCATTTTATTCGACGTGTTTGATGATCCACAAGTATAGGGGATCAATCTTAGTCCTTTCGATAAATAAGAGTGTCGAACCCAACGAGGAGCAGAAGGAAATGACAAGCAGTTTTCAACAAGGTATTTTCTGTAAGCACTGAAATTATTGGTAATGAGTAGTTTCGTAGCAATATAATTTGTAGCAAGTTCCAAGTAGCAATAGTAACTAAGGTGCAGCAAGGTAGCCCAATCCTTTTTTTTGCAAAGGATGGGCCAGAACGATCTCTTATAATAAGTTAAGCGTTCTTGAGGACACACGGGAATTTCATCTAGTCACTTTCATCAGGTTTCTTTCATTCACGTTCGCTACTTTGATAATTTAATATGTGTGAGGACCGGTGCTTGGGTGATGTTCTTACTTGAACAAGCCTCCCACTTAATATTAACCCCTCTCCCAAGCATCTGCAACTACGAGAGAATAATAAAGATAAATTTAACCATAGCATTAAACATATGAATCCAAATCAGTCCCTTACGGAATACCGCATAAATTAGGGTTTAAGCTTCTATCACTATAGTAACCCATCATCTAATTACTACTCCACAGTGCATTCCCATAGGCCCAAAGCTGGTGAAGTGTCATGTAGTCGACGGTCACATGACACCACTAAGGTAATCAACAACGTACATATCATCAAAATATCGAACGAATACCAAATTCACATGGTTACATATGACAAGACTACTCCCATGTCTGCAAGAACAAAAGTGACTACTCATACATCATATTCATGTCCAAGATCAGAGGGGTATTGAATAGCATAATTGATCTGAGCATATGATCTTCCACCTAATAAACCAACTAGCATCAACTACAAGATATAATCAACACTACTTGCAAGCCATAGGTACCCAGCGAAATCGTTCCGCTGGAGAGCAAAAGTGCTCTTGCCCATGTTCCGTCTTGAGACGGCAGCAGGCTGTCCTGAAAGTCCTCTCCTTGTTTTTTCTAGGGAAAATGGGCTTATATACCAGAAGATGGGCAGCGGAGGCTGGCCAGGGGCCCCACAAGCCACTGGTGTGCACCCTGGGGGGTGGGTGGGCGCGCCCTGGTGCCTCATGGGCACCTGGGTGGCCCTGTCTACCACTTCTTTGCTCCAATATTTTTATTTATTCCAAATGAAATCTCCATGAAATTTCAGCTCATTTGAAGATGTGTAGAATAGGTATCTCTGACATAGCTTTTTCAGGTCTAGAATTCCAGCTGCCGGCAATCTCCCTCTTCATGTAAATCTTGAATATTAAGAGAGAGAAAGGCATTAGAGTTGCTCCACAAAGTGTTATATTGATAAAAAAACACTAAAGATAACAATAAGAAATCATGATGCAAATTGGATGTATCAGTGTTCGATAGGGCATACTGACACCATAGGTTTCCACTCTTTTTGCTTTTGAGGATTAAGAAATAATTCAAATAGGATTGGAAATGAAATCATGTAAGTTTAAGTTATGCAGAATGCATTAACAGTAATTTTATGACCAGTTAGCAAATTAACTACAGAGCGATGTTTATATGTTTTGAGGAATCCCTACTACCGTATCATTTTGTGTTTTTCACTCTAACATAATGGTGGGATTTGCTAGCAACGTTGTTGATACCTTTATTTTCATGGCTCAGTTTCGTACTTCCTCTGTCCGGGATATATAGGGCCAGCATTTTACTATGCACCATCTGGATTTGTTAGACAAAGCTTGATTCTGTTGCTAATCGCGCCAGGAGGTTGGACATGCAAGCATTGTTGTTGTTGTTGTTGTTATTGTTGTTGTTATTGTTGTTGTTGTTGTCGTTGTTGTTGTTATTGTTATTGTTGTTGTTGTTGTTGTTGTTGTTGTTGTTGTTGTTGTTGTTGTTGTTGTTGTTGTTGTTGTCGTTGTTGTTGTTGT
>NC_041391.1:646938862-646939233 GCF_002162155.2 Triticum dicoccoides | reverse complement strand
TGTTGTTGTTGTTGTTGTTGTTGTTGTTGTTGTTGTTGTTGTTGTTGTTGTTGTTGTTGTTGTTGTTGTTGTTGTTGTTGTTGTTGTTGTTGTTGTTGTTGTTGTTGTTGTTGTTGTTGTTGTTGTTGTTGTTGTTGTTGTTGTTGTTGCTGTTGTTGTTGTTGTTGTTGTTGCTGTTGTTGTTGTTGTTGTTGTTGTTGTTGTTGTTGTTGTTGTTGTTGTTGTTGTTGTTGTTGTTGTTGTTGTTGTTGTTGTTGTTGTTGTTGTTGTTGTTGTTGTTGTTGTTGTTGTTGTTGTTGTTGTTGTTGTTGTTGTTGTTGTTGTTGTTGTTGTTGTTGTTGTTGTTGTTGTTGTTGTTGTTGTTGTTGTTG
>NC_041391.1:646924254-646935271 GCF_002162155.2 Triticum dicoccoides | reverse complement strand
GTGGTGGTGTTGCTGTTGTTGTTGGTGGTGGTGGTGTTGTTGTTGCTGTTGTTGCTGTTGTTGTTGCTGTTGTTGTTGTTGCTGTTGTTGTTGCTGTTGTTGGTGTTGTTGCTATTGTTGTTGTTGTTGTTGTTGTTGTTGTTGTTGTTGTTGTTGTTGTTGTTGTTGTTGTTGTTGTTGTTGTTGTTGTTGTTTCAGATAGAAGGAAATGTTCAGTTCTTGAATGGAACCTTGACCTATCCAGCCAGGTAATTGTCGCATCGGATGACGACAACTATCCTTCTTTGATAGTAATGATCATTTGCTCTATAGTTTTTTGTACTGTGGTTTGTCTTCTCCATATGCAGCTCTTTGCTAGAATAAATTAAACAGATCACTTTATTCACTTTAGTAAGGTGTATGTTGTAGTTTTAATGATGATGCTACCTTAATAGGACAAGCTAGCAGTAAAGAGTTTCTGGTCCTTCGTTTTAACTAACATTAGTAACCATTCTTCGTCGAGAATTTTCAGTATAACGATAACTTTATACATTTACCCTTTCTAGGTTTGGGATGTGAGGAAAACCATTTCACCACAACAAGAATTTGTTGGACACTCTAAAGGTTTTGTTTCTCTTGCGATTCTCATTTTCTTTTCCAACAAGTGGATGATGACAGTGCATTTAATATTACTCCTTTCTTATCATATTTGCATTTACTCTGATGACCAGGCATGATTGCTATGTCTTGGATCTTGGTGTCCCTATGAAAGTTCTTTCTTGCATAGTTGTTCGAAAGACAACAGAACTTTATGCTGGGATACAAGTAGTAGAAAGGTATATCATAACTTTAACATCTAAGAGCTAAAACCCAATGATAGGTTGTCCTAGTTATATGCTATCTTTTGGGAGCCTCTAACTGTGCCATGTTCCTTCTGTTTCTTTTATGGGCTTATTCCATCTGTGCCCCCAATTCCTTAGTTGTGCTCAGTTTTCCCCACTCGCTCATTTTTCCTTGGTTTTGAGCACTTTTTCAGGGGCAACAGTGAGGAAAATGTGACCACAACTAAGAGACGAGGGGCTTAGATTTAAATAACCCTTCTTTTATTGATTATCAATGAGCTACCATCAACCTCTAGCGGCATCTTTGACCTTTACTGGTGTCAAAAAATGCCAAATGTCATAGCAGCATCCTCATTTGCTGAGATGGTAGGAATATACAAGGTAATGTGACCGTTGCACCTGAGAACAACCAGCAGGGGGATCACTAGACTTGCTTAATTTTTTTTGTCATTGGCTTTAGCTTATAGAGCTATATAAACAACTATAGGAATTCATCTACTCGCTAATTGTTACATAAATAACTTAAATTTCGATGGGACTATGACTTTCCTGTACTTATGCTTGCCATATAAACTTAGTTAATTTTCCAAATTTCTTACCGATTTCTTCTACAGTTCTCTAGCCTTGATGCAGCTGGGAAAAGTAATGTTGGTGGCCTAGGTCAGTTAGAACACTGGCTCATGCTTGACTTCAGAGAATATAGTTAGATTTTGTTAAATTTAAAATTGCTTTCATCTGGTATGTCAAAACATTCCATAAGTTTAGTGTGCTTTTTATTTTCTCTACTTTTTTATATTTCCTGTGATCTAGTATATTTAGAGTCCTTCTGTCAGCTAATCTTCATATTTTGATGCATTTACACTTCATTTTATTTGAGCTGTGTTGTGATCTTGATCGTAAATTGATTTATCTTAAACTATTAGCATTACTTTTGTTAAGTATCTTATTGCTGAGATGGTTGAATTTTCCCCGCTAGCTACTTTGTCCTCGGATAACTATTGTCGCCTTGTCTTGTGCATGTGTAGATAACAAGAATTTTGGCAAAGCTGCCCTTCCCTTTTACTGTGAAAAAGTGACCGCATTCATTTTTTGGTTCAGATGTTGAATTTTAATGTTTGTGCAGAAACCATTCAAAGTGCTACAGATTATCAAGCAATTGATGAGACGGCAAATCATTGCCCTAATAAGGCTGTTGCTTCTTTGACTATACAAGTTGCTATTCTTGCGGTACCTCGAAAACCCAGAACCCCTAATACGAGGACAAGCTCAATTAAAATTGCTGTCGCAGCAAAGCCTAGGACTGCCTCTTCTATTATCACAAGATCTATGAAGTCAGTCACATCTAAAAAAACAAAGTGTACATTGTATATAATGCATGTATGTTAAAGCATCAGGGGGTAAGCACTAATGATGTGCTTGCAAGGATTGATGGGATAATGAAGAAGCTCAAACAAGATGACATGTTAAAGAAGTGAAAAAAATCTTACTCTCATTGTTTATGTCATACTAGTGCATTTCCATATGTGTTGAATACTTTAACTAATTTTTTTATTTTCCTCATAGGTGTGATATAGTCTATCACACGATTTTGATTTTAAGCATGTGTTGGTTGTTCACACGAAGGAGTATTTCAAAGTTCTTCTTGATCTGCCTCTAGAGGGAAAAGAGAAAGAGGATGCATATAAGCTTTTCTTACCGATTTCTTGTACAGTTCTCTAGCCTTGATGCAGCTGGGAAAAGTAATGTTGGTGGCCCAGGTAAGTGAGAACACTGGCTCATGCTTGACTTCCGAGAATATAGTTAGATTTTGTTAAATTTAAAATTGCTTTCATCTGGTATGTCAAAACATTCCATAAGTTTAGTGTGCTTTTTATTTTCTCTACTTTTTTATATTTCCTGTGATCTAGTATATTTAGAGTCCTTCTGTCAGCTAACCTTCATATTTTGATGCATTTACGCTTCATTTTATTTGAGTTGTGTTGTGATCTTGATCGTAAATTGATTTATCTTAAACTGTTAGCATTACTTTTGTTGAGTATCTTATTGCTGAGATGGTTGAATTTTCCCCGTTAGCTACTTTGTCCTGGGATAACTGTTGTCGCCTTGTCTTATGCATGTGTAGATAACAAGAATTTTGGCAAAGCTGCCCTTCCCTTTTACTGTGAAAAAGTGACTGCATTCATTTTTTTGTTCAGATGTTGAATTTTAATGTTTGTGCAGAAACCATTCAAAGTGCTACAGATTATCAAGCAATTGATGAGACAGCAAATCATTACCCCAATAAGGCTGCTGCTTCTTTGACTATTCAAGTTGCTATTCTTGCGATACCTCGAAAACCCAGAACCCCTACTACGAGGACAAGCTCAATTAAAACTACTGTCGCGGCAAAGCCTAGGACTGCCTCTTCTATTATCACAAGATCTATGAAGTCAGTCACATCTAAAAAGACAAAGTGTACACTGTATATAATGCATGTATGATAAAGCATCAGGGCTTAAGCACCAATGACGTTCCTGCAAGGATTGATGCGATAATGAAGAAGCTCAAACAAGATGACCTGTTAAAAAAGTGAAAAAAATCTTACTCTCATTGTTTATGTCATGCTAGTGTATTTCCATATGTGTTGAATACTTTAACTAATTTTTTTATTTTCCTCATAGGTGTGATATAGTCTATCACACGATTTTGATTTTAAGCATGTGTTGGTTGTTCACACGAAGGAGTATTTCAAAGTTCTTCTTGATCTGCCTCTAGAGGGAAAAGAGAAAGAGGATGCATATAAGATTTTCTTTGGAACTGATATAGAATATTGCTCTGATTCAAAGAATGCGATTTTAGCAGCTGCTGGAGCCATCATACAGGTAAAATGCAACCATATTATATCTTATTAATGTTTAGTGTTACTTTTATTGGAGCTAGCTACTAGCTCTCACCAGAATCTCTTAAGGATCTAACACACACATGTACTTATCTTCTGGTTTTCTCATGTAAACATGTATACTAGAGTCTAGAAGCTATACTGAGGCATCTTATACAACTACAACAAGCTTGTTGTTCAAGGTGGACCTATGCTAAGTTGTCTCATGCACTACAACAAGCTTGTTGTACACATGATTTCCTTTACTGCCACAAGTTGTTTGATTAGGTTCAGATTTGTATTAGGTGCAGAGTTCACATTAGAAATCATTTCAGAGTTGGACTTTATTTCCTTTGAGTCGGCTTGTCAACACAGTATTACTTTCTATGTATAACTTCACGTGAGTAGGCAAATTGACTTCGGAAATAATTACTTGTAATATGATTAAAACTAACAAATTTAATGTTCAATTATGTGTTGTCAACATGAAAGTTATCTTATGTTTCGTTGATGTCATAAAAATGATGTCAAAGTACTTTCTAATTATTCAAATGCGTTCAGGGATGTGATATGGTTGTGACTGGACAATGCAAGCAAGTGTTTGCTGTAATTCGCCCCCTGGTCATCATATATCGTGGAATAAGGGGTCTGGGTTTTGCTTTATCAACAATATTGCCTTGGGGGGAAGATATTTGATAAAAGAGAAGGTAATATTTTGTTTTTTTACTTTGTGAACTTTTTCCCTTTTCAATATAGTTTTCACTATTGAATGTACTCCTATGCTTTGTTATTATAGCATGCAGAAAAAGTTTTGATTGTTGATTTTGATTATCATCATGGCGATACTACATAGAGTATCTTTCTTGACGATGATCGTGTCTTCACATTCTCCATACACAGGTACATACAATCTACTAGTAATTTGAACATACTTCACATATCAGTTTATTATGTATATGTGCAGTACCATATCAGTAACCTAAGCCGTAAAATTATGATAGAATTATTAAATTCTATAGAAAATTCGTGGTAGCTTAGTACAAAAAGCTTTTGCTTTATAAGGAAAACTATTCTTTAGGTGACTTCAAATCATTTTGTATTTAAATTAAACTTTAAATATTTGAATGAAGGAAAAATATGAAGTCTTGATAACTTTTGTATGAAAATTATGAAGGAAAAAATGTGTTGCAGTGAAAAAACTACGAGTAACAAACTTCATGTTGGCCACATCAGTAAAGCATACATAATGATATACAATAACAGATGACTTAAGGACCGACTTATCTGGAATTGAGTAGCAGTATGTTGAAGAAGTCAAATCCATTTATCTTAAGGACCAACTTATCTAGAATGGAGTAGAAGTGTGTCTTAGAAGTCAAATTCATTTGACATTTGATTTTTCCCTTACTGAACTCAGCATTTTTTCTTATCGATGATTAATTCCTAAAAATGTGCTCTAATTCTAGGGATGGTGTTTTTCCAAACAGAACAAAAGAAGAAGGCAAGGCCAAGTGTGGAGATTACATTGATATTGGAAAAGGTCAAGGATTCAATGTGAACATCTTGAAGGAGGCATATGAAGATGGAGACATGTTGGCAATCTTTAAGCATATTCTTGTTCATGTCGTTAAAAGCTTTTCCACAGATTATATATTAGTTTTGGCTGGTTTGATGACAGTGTGTATAGTTTGATATTCCCATCACATAGTTCACACGAAATCAATATTTGATATTTTGACACTACTTTGTAATTTTAATCTGGCCCTCAGTGATGAAGTTGGCGATTGTAAAGTCACACCCGAAGTCTACAACGCAATGCCTTCCATTGTAAGTTGCTTTTTCTATATCTTGAATCCTTTCCTATATTGGAATCCCCACAAGTCAAGATTTTGCCATTTCTCAATTAATTTAAATAATTCGAATTCTTATATATCTTTAAATATGATTTTTGTAAATGCCGAATATTAGAATGTTACATATCGTAAAGTCACTGGAGCTGTTTTAGTTGAATCGGTCAACTGCTGATAGTAAATGTTACTCCCTCCGTCACATAATATAAGACGTTTTTGCAAGCCAACACAACTTACAAAAACCTCATATATTGTGGGACGAAGGGAGTAGAACAGAATCATCACTCGGCTCTAACACCCCCTCTTACTCACACAGACACACACATGTGCTCTTTATATTTTATCCACGCGTCAGAGGCTACATCCTGCCACAAGCTTAGTACTTCTAGAACACATACACAGGGCCTCAATATATAGGCTGCCCAAACCGACCTAGCTACAAACCAACTCAAGCAATTGATATCTGGCTGCATTGCTTAACAGCCAAGATTCTCCTCTAGGCATGCAAATTTGGAAAATTTGCATGGCTGCTTTCCTCACACAGCTTTTAAATTTAACTTTGGCTTCCTCCTGTATGCAGCTCACTATTACCGAAAAAGGCTTTCGCCCCGCTTTATAGATAAAGCAAACCGCCAAAGAGCAGACATACAGAATCAAGTCCACACACACACGCACACACCCAAGTCTCACGATCAAGTACAAAGGTTCTGCTGAGGGCACAGCTCAACAAGCCCAAACAAATAAAAAAGGCAGAACACGCCGGATGAAGAAGACGCCTAGTCAGGCTCCGGCGGAGGTGGAGGGGGCGGCGGCGACAGGCGAATGGCCATCGATCGGAGGTCGGCGATGAAGGCTGAGATGGCGTCGCGGTCCAGGGGGCGGCTAAGCGGCCGCCAAAGCTGCAAGAAACCCGAGAGTTTGAAGAGAGCGTCAGTAGACTGACGAAGAGGAGTGCGCTGAATCATGAGCTTATTGCGGACAGTCCAGAGGGTCCAGGCGAGGACCCCAATCTCAAGCCACCTAATGTGGCGAGAAGTCGCGGGGGACAACTGGAAAGTTGGTGTGGCACCAATCTCCATCAACCACTTCGCGAAAACAGCTCCAGAGGAACTGGGCGGAAACGCGGGAGAAGAAAATGTGGTTCGAGTCTTCGGGAACCCCACAGAGCGGGCATAAGCCAATCCCAGGCCATTGCGCTTGCGCACATCCACCCCGGACGAGATCCGAGCGCGAATCCATTGCCACATGAAGATGTGGATCTTCAGAGGCAGGCGGATGGACCAAACCATCGAAAGAGGGAGGGGCGGCGGATGGTGCGATGGCTAGGTATAGCGACTTGGTGGAGAATTGGCCTGAAGGCTCAAGGCTCCATCGCACTAGGTCAGGGCCACCATCCACCAATGGTTCGTGGAGAGCAACACAGTCAAGTAACTCACGCCAAGCGGCGGATTCCATGGGGCCAAAGGCCCGCCGAAAAGCAAGGTGCCCTAAGTCAAGAAGGGCCCTATCAACAGAGATCATGGGGTCGACGGAGATGGAGAAGAGGCCAGGGAAGCGAGCCGCGAAGGGGGTGTCTCCGGCCCAACGATCAAACCCAAACAGCGTCGAAGTTCCAGATCCCACCGAGATGGAGGTCCCAATACGGAGAAACGGAAGAAGCTAGACGATCGACTGCCAGAACTAAGAGCCTCCAGACTTTTGGCAAAAGGCGAGTGGCTGTCCGCATAGGTATTTGTTCTGGATGATGTCAAGCCAAAGACCACCATGCCCTTGCGATATTCGCCAAAGCCAGTGGAGAGGATGGCAATGTTCATACATTTAGAGCACATGATGCCAAGGCCACCTTGCTCTCGGGGCTTGCAAATGTCAGGCCAACTGACCATATCATACTTCTGCTTATCATTGTCGCCCGCCCAGTAAAAGCGGGACTGGATCTTGGCAATCTCCTTGTGAAGGGTCTCGTGGAGGCTGTAGAAGCTCATAAGAAACAAGAGGATGCTGGAGAGGGAAGAGTTGATGAGGATAGTCCAGGCCGCTTTGGACAGCCACCTCCCCTGCCAGGGCTCGACGCGCGTTTGGAGCTTGGCCACGGAGGGGCGCAAGTCCATGACGGTAAGCCTGGAGTCACTAATGGGCATCCCCAAGTAGGTTGTGGGGAAAGAGCCCATGCGGCAATTAAGCCTGTTGGCGATGGCCAAAGACTCAGCGGGGGGGTATCCCATCACCATCACATCACTCTTGTCGAAGTTGATCTTGAGGCCCGACATCTGTTGGAAGCAGAGGAGGAGGAACTTGAGGTTGGAGATATCATTCTGCGAGCTTTCAACCATAATGATAGTGTCATCAGCATACTGGAGAATGGATATCCCGGCGCCACTGGCGAGGTGGGTTGTGATCCCACGAATATGGCCAGCGGCTTTTGCCTTATCAAGGATGGATGCCAGTGTGTCCACGACCATATTTAACAAGAACGGGGAAAATGGGTCGCCTTGCCTAACCCCACATAGGGTGGGGAAGAAAGTGCCAATCTCACCGTTTATGTTCACGGACGTACGACCGCAGGTAACCATTTGCATGACACGAGTGATCCACAGGTTGTCAAAACCCTTCCGAAGAAGGACCTCCCTAAGGATGGGCCAGCTAACCGTGTCATAAGCCTTATGGAAGTCAATCTTCAGAAAAACCGCCTTGGGGTTTTTGGAGCGGACCTCATGGAGAACTTCATGAAGGACTAGGACCCCATCCAGGATGTAACGGCCCTTAGTGAAAGCCGACTGGTTGGGATGCGTGACACGGTCGGCCAGCAGGGTCACCCTATTGGCGTGCCCTTTAGCCAGGATCCGGAAGATGACGTTAATGACCGTGATTGGTCGAAACTGACGGATGTCAGACGCCCCAGGAACCTTTGGGATGAGCAAGATGATCCTGTAGTTGAGGCGTCCGAGATCAATGGAGCCAACGTAGAAATCGTCGAAGATATCCATGACCTCCGGTTTAATCACGTTCCAGAAGGACTGGAAGAATTTCACAGGGTGGCCATCCGGTCCAGGCGCAGAGGAGGAGTTCATGCCCTTGATGGCATCCCAAACCTCCTGCTCGGAGAAGGGGGCCGTAAGAGGGTCGCGTTCTCCACCTCAGACACCAACTGGGAGCCGGCCCAACAATCGGGGGCAAGAGAGAGGCCGCTCCTAGGAGCGGCAGAGAATAAGGATCTATAGAACCCGTTGACGTGGGACCGAATGTCGCGGGGGTCTTGAAGTAGTGTCTCTCCATCCCACAAGAGAGGGATGGTGTTGCGTCTACGGCGGCCATTGGCAATTGCCTAGAAGTATGCCGTATTTGCGTCACCCTTCAAGACCCACTTCTGGGCACCCCGGAGGCGCCAATAGGCCTCCTCATCGGTGTAGATCACGAAGAGCTGGTCTTCCAGGTCGTACTGGGAAAGCCACTCGGCCGGAGAGAGCCCAAACGAATCAGCGCGCAGGTCAAGGGCCTGGATCGCGGATAACAACGTCTTCTTGCGCTCACGAAGGTCACGACCCAGATTAGCGCCCCACCCCTTCATGAGCCGACGAGCCCGCTTCGCGTAGAAGTGCCACAAGTTAATGGCCGAGGGTGGGCGGGGGTGGGGGTGGGTGTGAGCCTCGATCCACCGAGTGCCAACCGCCTCAATGAACCCGGTTTAGGAGAGCCAGAAGGTCTCGAACCGGAATCGAGGGGGACTGGTGGACGCTCGTCAGCAGAATAGAGGAGAAGGGGAACATGGTCCGAGCCAATCCTGGTGATGGCACGGAGGGAGGCTAAGGGGCAACGGAGGTCCCAATCCAGGGACACTAGGACCCGGTCCATGACGGACTGGGTCGGGGAGGCTTGCCGGTTGGTCCAGGTGAACTTGGCACCAATCCGATCAATCTCGCGGAGACCAAGGTCGGCAATGAAGTCATTGAACATCTGCATCCGGGCAAAGCAGATATTAGCATTGCTCTTGTCCTCCGCCACACGAAGGAGGTTAAAATCGCCACCAACCACCACCGGAAGGGAGGCCGAGGAGATCTTTCGGTGGAGCTCCACGAGGAAGGCGGCAGACCGACTATGGTCTGCGGGCCCATAGACGATGATGACCTCCCACTTGAAGTTGAGAGACCTCTCGAAGAGCTCCATGCTCACAAAGAATTCCCCCCGGTCCATGCTTCCCACCTCAAAGGTGGCATCCTTTATGCCTAAAAGGATGCCACCCGAGTGGCCGGTGCTCCCACTAGAAGGGAGCCAATGCCACGCAAAGAGGTGAGAACTCAGACGGTCAAGCTCAGGGAGCGAGAATTCAAGACGCATGGTTTCCTGGATGGCGACAATGTCAATGTGTTCCTCACGCAAGTAGTCTATGAGTTGGCGGTGTCGGCCATCATGGTCGTAACCGTGGATGTTCCAGAACAGAGCACACATTAAGGTGCCATTGGGGGGCTGCTTGACCCCAAAACGCGAGAGGCACTTTGAGCACGGAGAGCCCCGGTGCGAGAGCGAGTGCGGCCACGGATTTCGACCTCGCCCACTGGGGAAGGGGCACCTAACTGCCTCAACGCAGCCGGAGGGGGGGTCTCACCGGCTGAGGGAGGGACAGGAGGCAGGAGGAGAGCCGCACGGGCCTCCGTGAGCCTCCCATCCAGAATCTCACGCGCGCGGATCGCCGCGATCTGGACTAAGGGGGGACCCGCTTCCCCCTGAAAAATGATCGCAAAGTTAGAGGCCACCTTTGCAAGGTTGCCAAGAGGGATCGACTCGAGAGCAGAGAAGGAGCAAGACGATGCCGAGGGGGGGACGGCGGGCGTACCTGGCTCCAGGTTCCGAACAACAGCACGGATCTCCACCCTCTCGGAGATGGGCAGAGCCGGACTACCCTTAGGGTGAGCAGCATCCAACCGAGCACTCCGACGGGACGCAATCACCGGGGAGGAAGCCGACCGGCCGCGGCGAGAGTAGGCAGCTGACCGTGGAGGGGGTGGCTGGGCAGCCATGGGGGTGGTCACCCTAGCCTCCCCATCCGTGGTCAGGGCCCCAGCGGGAGAGGCCAGAAGAGCGGGCCTGGCGTAGCTGAGGAGGATTGGAGCCAGGGACGGAAGCAGCAGAGACGGAGGCGCCTCGGGAGGAGGGGGCTGAGCGGCCGCGGGGAGGACGTCGGAAGGGGGGCGTCAGCCACCGGGGCTACAGCCACCTCAGGGAGAGCCATCAGATCCATCTGCAGCAGATTGGGATCCGGAGTAGCAGCCAAGGGGGGGCCAACTCCGGACCCAAAGTGACGAGAGCAGCCGAAGAGGGAGAGCGCGGGGAAGAAGTCGGGCAGACAACGAGGCCGACACTGGAGATGTCGCTCGCCTCGGAGGAAGTCACCGCAGACATCGGGGGACCGCCGAGGGCCTGGCAGGGCACGGCCTGGCGGCCCTTGCCCCCAGCTGCTGGAGGCGGAGGCGGGGGGGAAGGGGAGCGGGAGTCCT
>NC_041391.1:646922943-646924040 GCF_002162155.2 Triticum dicoccoides | reverse complement strand
GGAGCGAGCGGGCACGGTGCCGACCGTGGTAGTCTCCGTCGGCCCCCAGGTTGCCACCGGAGAGGCCGGTGTCAAAGGAGCGGGGGCGACCAACGTGGTTGGGAGGCTTTGGGGAGATCCTGAGGTCGAAGCCCTGGTCGTTGAAGAAAACTCGGACGGTGGTGCGGAGCTTGGAGGAGTCGAGGCACTTGACCTTGACCCGCCCTTTGCGCAGCGAGAGCTCATCAACCACCACCACCTTGCCCAGGAGACGGGACATCTGGCGGATGATGAGCTCAGACCGTGCAATATCAGGGAGGCCGGCGACAAGGATCCAAGCGGTGTCAAGAACGGCCACCGCCTGAGCATCAAGGATCGGCTCGGAGATGTCGACAACTAGTTGGTTGAGAGCGAGCGTGATCCGGCCATTGCGCGTCGCGTGGCCGTAGCTGACGGAGTCAGGGAAGACAATGATGAAGATGTGGTCAGCGAAGGGTGTGACCGCCCAGTCCAACTGGCGGCGGTAGAGGTGGTTGAGCTCGGCCTCAATCATCTCCGGGAAGGCCACCCCGTCCACCACGGTGACGACCGCCTGGAGGGTCGGCGAGGGTGGCAGAACGTCAGGGACCTCGAGGTAGAAGAAGCCAAGCCCCTCGATGTCGTGGTCGTACATCATGAGCTCCGACACCACCGGTCTATCCGGGCACAGGAGAGTAGGGTGACCCGGATCCTTGCAGAGGTAGCAGCATTGGGGATTGGCACAGTTGACCTGCGAGTGACCCCTCACTCCACAGTTGAAGCAGGGGGGCGAGGGAGGCCAGAGTCGGGCCCGGGAGTGGTGGAGGAACCCGGGGCCGCTGAGGGGGGCACGGGCAGAGCGCCGCAGGCACCCATGCGCTTCTTCTTCTTGGCCGGACCCATACGTCCGCGTGCAGCGTCACCGCCCATGGCTGGGGCCGAGATCGTAGCCGTAGCAGCATGGGAAGGCACATAGCGGCGGGACGCAGCGGTCGGCGAAGGGCCCTGAGTGCGGGGGGAAGCCAGACGAGGAGGCCGAGTCGGGGATGGCGAGCGCCCGCGACGCAGAGGCAGGGAGGGGGGCGGCGGCGGGCCCTCTA
>NC_041391.1:646907362-646922463 GCF_002162155.2 Triticum dicoccoides | reverse complement strand
ATCTCACTCCCTCGGCATGGCAGGCCACTGCAGGGGAGGGAGGGACGCAGGGGACGGGGGGAGCCGGACACAGGGGCGAAGGGGGGCCGGGATGGCGCCGGTCGGGGGAAGGGTTGGTGTCGGGGGGAGCAGGTCGGAGGGAGGAAACGAGCGAGTGTCGGCGACGGAGAAGGGGACAGGGGGTCGGGGTAAGCCGCAGGCGAGCCAGATCGGATGGACTGGCTCCCTGGGCCTAGGGCAAGCGCGCGGCCCAGAGGCGGATGGGTGTCCCAAGGGGGGAGCAGGCCTCCCGGAGGCCCACGTCTCTGGGAAGGGCTGGTGCCCAGGAGCCCAGGAGCGGGGTCGGCCTGGCCCACGGGGCGGGGAAGGACCAATGCCCGAAGGGTTTCCCCTTCCAGGGCAGGCGCCGCCGCCGCCGGCGGCGGGCCACCAGCACAAGCAGCCAGGCCGCCAGGAGTCTGACGGGAGGCGCAGAAACGCAGGTCCGATGACCCGAAGGACACGACGAAAGGCCTAAAGGGAGAGGATCGCCGGGACAGAGCCGTCGCCGGCCGCGAAGAAGGAGCCGAGGAGGGTAGGGAGACACCGGCCGGACCTCCACCGCCGGGCGACACCAAGAGGAGCGGGTGGCCCCCCAGTCAGATCGGCCAGCCACGCCCCAGGTGTGCACACGCCTGCGGCGAGCCGAGCCACCGGTCAAGGCCAGGCCTTTGCGACCGTCCGCCCGAGTCTGGCTCAAGGGCGTTGACGGTGGTCGTGGCGCCCGCGAGGCGGCGGCAGAACCCCGCACGAGGGGGGCTGAGCCACCAGCCCGGCGTAGCACCACAGCGCGGCGAGGCACAGCAGCGGAGGGAGCGGCAGGGGCAGCGGGAGGGGGGAAGGGCTTGTCGTCCGCGAAGTCAGACCACCGAAAGTGAGGCTCGGAGGGCGCGTCGGCCACGGCGAGCGCCGGAGCGGACGGGGAAAGGGGCGGCAGCGGCCGCGTCTGGACGGGGCGCTTGTCAGCCGGCACGGGAGGGGCGGAGGCGGAGGGAGCGTCGGGGTGCAGGGGCACGCCGACGTCGCCGCCCGAATCGCAAGAGCTGAGCTCCATCAGAATTCACTCTCAGTCCCAGCTCATTTCTGCCTTGCTAGCTCAGCGAGAGTTGTACTTCATATTTCTTCATCGCAGTGGTAGTTTCAAACTCCTTCAATGCCTTGCCGACATGCAAAGCTGCTGCACTTTCTCTACTTGCGGACATGCATGCACCTGGTCAAATACAGTTTAATCTCCTGCATTTTCCCATGCATGCATCTCTTTGGTAAATGACAAAATAAACTGTAACAGGGAAAAAATATTAAGGTTGCAGTTAAAAGAGGGTTTTTAAATATGTACTCATGGTATTCCCCACAAATCTAGTTTCAGTATGTACAATGAATTTTGTAAATCCTCCTTCCGGAAATACTCGTCGGAGAAATAAATATATCTAGACATATTTTAGTTTGAGATACATTCATTTTTATCCATTTCTCCAAAAAGTATTTCCCAACGGAGGGAGTAGTAAGAGCAACTCCAATGGGGCGACCCATTGCGTCCGCCCGCGTCCGTTTGGGATGGCGCGGACAAAAGTGGCGGCCCAATGCGCCGACCCAAACTCAAATCGTGCCCGCCTGGCGTACGCGCCGACCCATTTCCGGCCCAAAATTGCACCTGGAATGTGTCGGCGCGGAAGCGAAGCGGATGCGCCGCGCGTCTCCTTTCCGTCTGCCGCGTCCCCACCTGACGGCCACCCAACCGCCACCGGTCATCTTATTTATGACGATCACCGACAGCAGGCCCACACGTCAGCCAGTGGAAAAGTCCTTTTTTAATAACGCGTGCGGTGGGGTCGGCCTCATCCACTTCTCCCGTCCACAACTGGCCCCCCACCACTCCCTTTGCTCCCTCGCCGGCGACCGCAAACCCTAGCGCACCCATGGGCCTCTTCGGCAGCAGCAATGGCAAGGGCAAGGGCAAGGGCACCCCCGGCGCCTCGTTCTCCCGTGCTCCCCTTCCCCCTCCTCCTCCGGCGGCGACGCGTTTCCGCCCTGGTCGCCGGCGCCTGCACATCCCGGTGCAGCAAGCGCAGTGGCACTGGGAGTACAGGCAGCCACTGTCGTACCCCGATGTCACACTGCCGCACCATTGGCATCTGGATCCGCAGCGGATCCCGGTGTCGGCGGCTCCGCGTACCAAGCAGGCGCACGACGACGAGGTGCGCAGGCGCCGCGCGCAGCTCACGCCGGAGCAGCGTCGGCTGCCAGAGTACGTCGCCGACTCCCCCAACTAGGAGGCATGGTTCGCCCTCGAACACGAGGAGCAACGGCGCTCGGGTGTCGACGTCGTCCCGCCGCCGTTCCCACCGCTGCCCCGCAGGTAGATCTGGAGGACATGGAGGCGGAAGCGGAGTACCAAGCCACCCTTGAGGAGGCCCTGCAGCACGCGCTGGAGACTAGCTGCCTCGAGGAGGACGCACACTGGGATGGGCTGGAGCAAGCCCTTGCCCTGTCGGCGGCCGAGGACTCCGTCCACACTCCGCTCTTCATGCCGCCACCGCCACCGTAGCCGCCCGTCCAGCCCAAGCCGGAGCCGACATGTAAGCGCTCCCCGCCTCCACCCACTTGGGCGGAGGAGGCCTACTCGTGGATGGGCTAGTACCGCGATTGGATAAGCACGCCTCCCGTCCACTTTGCCACGATGTCGGAGGAGGAGGCGGCCCACCTCAAGCGATGGAAGGAGCACTGGCTCTGCCAGGAGTAGGCCGACGGCGAGGAGCAGATGCGCTACGAGGCCATGCTCCAACGCGACGTGGAGGCGCTCCGGCTCGAGGAGGATGAGGAGGAGGAGCGCGCGCGCCTTGCCGTAATGTCGCCGCCCCAGCAGACGCCGGAGGAGGCTACCCTGGCAGCGTACCAGGCGGCGTTCAGGTGGGTTGGCCCTGCTCCGGTCTTCATCGACCTCACCGACGACGGCGGCGTCGAGGGCAAGGGCAAGAGCAAGGTCGACGACGTCTAGGGAAGCGTGCGGGGCCGCAGCAGGCGGGCGCAGACTTTTTTTAATGTTTTATTTAATGTTTATTAGATTTTAGGTGGACTTTGGCCGGCGTTTGACCGGCCACTTTATGTTTAATTATGTTTATTTATGTTTATTTCGTGCAACTTGTTATTTATTTTTCACGGCGGCACATTTCGGTCGGCCTCCCAGTTGGGCGGTCAAGCCGACCCATTTTAAAATGTGAACGCGCACATCCGCCTGGCCGACCCAAACGGACAAAAAACGGACAAAGCGCGCATCCGTTTGGGTCGTCCCATTGGAGTTGCTCTAACACTATCTATCTATCAGGGGCAGACAGCCTGCTCCTAATCCTCTGACGCCACCTGATTGGTCCCGAACGATAAAGCCCCAACCCCCATGTCCCTCTGCAGCATTGAATTCTCTGTATGTGTTTATTTTCAGTTTGTCGCGAACCGCTCTCCGCCACTTGTCCTACTGCCTGATTGCCACTGTCCTTTTGTTGTTGGCTTGCATCTGCAGCCCATTGATGTACTGTTACAATCATATTGTCCAGGGTAGACGCAGGCTCACCTGCATTTATTTTACTACGCAATTCCACCAATGCCAAATAAAGCAACATGGCTGGACCTTCTTTGCTGAATCCAAGGATATCAGAATCTGTATGGCTTCCTGTGCACATGCACTCTCTCACGTGCTATGACAGACACCGTCTAGCACATGCACTCTCTCACATTCTATGAGAGACACCGTCTAGCTGGAATTGCTTCCAAACTTTCTTTACCTCTTTGCATTTTAAAAACAAATACTGCCGAGCTGTGTAATTAGTATGACTTGTCGCTCGGGGTGAGCCATTTTTGTCTCGGGGTGAGGTAAAACAATTGTTTTTCATACTGAACTTTAACACTTATTTTCATAATGAAATTGTACACTTATTATATCACTATTTTAATTAATATAATTTTCTATGACTTAGCCACATAATGATGTTTCCAAATAATAATTATATTATTCATTGTTATACAGTTATAATGTATATATCATTGAAATTTTTTTTCACAAAATTTAAATTGTATGATGTACCAATTTTTTTTGTTAAAAAATCCTCTAAATTCATTTTCTAGTATTGCATAAACTATAACTTTGCATATGTATATGTGTTCTTGTATATTTTAATATTATTGATATCATGGTAAAGATTTCTAAATAATATACACACTAACAAATATTTTAATAGTGGTTCTACTATATATGAAGTAACCATATTCATAGAAACTTCTAGGACATAGAAAATGCGGCTTGCAAGTTTGTTTGGTAATAGAATCATCGAAAAAGCAAAAATATTGTTGATTGTACTTTTGCGTAAGTTTCAACTATGTGACATTCTCGTCAAGATTCATTTGGTTTGATTTAGAGCAAATGAGATCTCTTACCCGTTCCTCAAATAAAACTTGTGCATTGGTTTAAACATTAAAATCTAGTTACTATTAATTTTATTATGATACTGATCTCCATCATAAAGAGAGACTGGTGTATTTAAATTAAGCTTCGCCAATCGAATTTATTTGCCTTCGGATGCTACAAACTATCAGTATGTGTTATGAACTTGCAATCATACAAGTTGAGGTTCTATTTTATGCATTTAATAATTTTCTGATGTAATGTATAATGGTACAGAGTTTGCTAGTATAATTTGTAGTTGGGACCCTTCCCTCTTGGGGCCCAGCGAGGTCACCCTTTTGCACGGCCTATGGGCTAGGCTTGCTCACACCAACATGGCTTGCTTCAGGCGCTGGACCTGGACCCAGGGAGGTTCACATATGGGATCTCAACCAAGGTTTTCCCGAGTGGAACTTTTTTTACCGAGGGGCACCTTACCACGGTAACAATGAAATACAGGAAAAAATTAGATGAAATTTTAAATCAAATTTTGAATTCAAATTATTTGCGTTATATAGATAAGTATTTAACTCTAAAAAATCATGACCAGACCCTACTGTAGTGGCTTTCCCCTGCATCTTTGTCTTGCTAAAACGTCGCGAGTTTGAGCCTTGGTCGCTCTCTCAAATTTACCTTGTTTTTTAAACTTTTACAGCCTTAAAAAATAAAATGGGTGATATGAGATTTCAATACACGACTAGCTACTGAGGAAAGGATGTTTTGCCATCAGAACATGACCAGTGCTATGTTTCTAAAAGAGATGGCATCTATTTAACTATTAGCTGAGGGTTTGAATTCAAAATATTCAAGATTTTATGCTCGTATGATTGTCTTTCGAGGAGGGTGGTAAACATGGTAACCGTGCAATAACCGAATATTTCGACCGGTAACCAAATCACTGATCTCAACAACCCCTATGAGCCTATTGTGTTTATGGTTTATGACCCCTAATTGTTTTCACAGAACAGGATTGTAGCCTTATTGCATCGCAATGCATGATACCTGAAGAATTGTTAAGTTCGTTTTGACGTAGGCACCTGTGTTGTGTATTTCTGAGGGTCCTGGCGTGATTGTGGCAAATTAAGATGCGCTTTTCCTTTTGAGTTTTTATTGAATGATGTGGTGAAATGTTTGTTGGAAAGCTATCACATTAAGGTGCCATTCCCATTTTCTACATCAGCTCAATATTGGCATAACTGCCAAACTTTCTCGGATGCAGTTTGTCCTTTCTTGCTCCAAACAAATAATGCATTTCCCACCTTCTTTCGATCAGCATGCATTTTATTCCACGTGTTTGATGACCCACAAGTATAGGGGATCAATCTTAGTCCTTTCGATGAGTAAGAGTGTTGAACCCAACGAGGAGCAAAAGGAAATGGCAAGCAGTTTTCAACAAGGTATTTTCTGTAAGCACTGAAATTATTGGTAATGAGTAGTTTCATAGCAATATAATTTGTAGCAAGTGCCAAGTAGCAATAGTAACTAAGGTGCAGCAAGGTAGCCCAATCATTTTTTTTGCAAAGGACAGCCCAGAACGATCTCTTATAATAAGCTAAGCGTTCTTGAGGACACACGGGAATTTCATCTAGTCACTTTCATTAGGTTTGTTTCATTCACGTTCGCTACTTTGATAATTTGATATGTGGGTGGACCGGTGCTTGGGTGATGTTCTTACTTGAACAAGCCTCCCACTTAATATTAACCCCTCTCCCAAGCATCCGCAACTACGAGAGAATAATTAAGATAAATTTAACCATAGCATTAAACATATGGATCCAAATCAGTCCCTTACGGAATAGCGCATAAATTAGGGTTTAAGCTTCTATCACTATTGAAAGTGCTAGTATCGACTAGAGGGGGGGGTGAATAGGCGATTTTTATGAAAGTCTTCAAAACTTAGAAGTTTCAAAGACAAACAACAGAAATGACCAGTCGCTTGTTGAAGACACGGGATTTGTTGGACCAGTTCCAGTTGTTGTGACAACTGTACGTCTGGTTAGGGAGGCTGAGATTTAACTTAGAAGACCGTGTCTTCACCTTATTCCCCTTGAGCTAAGGACACTTAGTCCTCGCCCAATCACTCTGGTAAGTCTTCAAGGTAGACTTCCGAACCTTCACAGACTTCGTTCACCCGGCAATCCACAATGACTCTTGGATGCTCAAAACCCGACGCCTAACCGGCTGGAGGATACACAGTCCTCAAGTGTAATAGGTCTTCAGGTCACACAGACAGAAATACTTCAGTGATGCCTAACACTCTTTGGCTCTGGGTGTTTGGGCTTTGTCCTCGCAAGGATTTCTCTCTCTCAAATGCTTCGAGGTGGGTTGCTCTCAAAACAACAAAAGTCGTGCACTAACTCTGAGCAGCCACCAATTTATGGTGTAGGGGGTGGGCTATTTATAGCCACAAGGCAACCCGACCTGATTTGTTCGAAATGACCCTGGGTCACTAAGGAACTGACACGTGTTCCAACGGTCAGATTTCAAACACATGCGGCAACTTTACTTGGGCTACAAGCAAAGCTGACTCATCCAGCTCTGGATAAGATTTGCTCTCATTGTCTTCGCTCGAAGACATAGGATTTGGGTTGAGCATCACTTCAGTCACTCTGACTTAGTTCACTTGGACCCCACTTAACAGTACGGTGGTTCCTATGACTCAACAAAGAAGAAAAGGAAACAACGAAACCACACGGTCTTCGCGCTCCATAGTCTTCACGCAATGTCTTCTCATGTCATAGACTTCAATATGAATATCTTCTCATACCACCATTTTCTTCAATGTCTTCATACATTTTTACGGGTCATCTCCGGTAGGTAAACCGAATCAATGAGGGACACTACCTGCGTTATCCTGCAATTCTCACAAACGCATTAGTCCCTCAACCAACTTTGTCGTCAATACTCCAAAACCAACTAGGGGTGGCACTAGATGCACTTACAATCTCCCCCTTTTTGGTGATTGATGACAAACTGGTTGAAGTTTTCAACGGGGATAAAGTATGTGAAATTGTAAAGGATAGGAAATTGTCTTCATAAGTAGCAAGGGCTCCCCCTGAAGATGTGCATATAAGTAATTTTGCTTTTGGAATGCAAATGCACATGGCAGGTTGTACTTGTGGAGATCCACTTCAACTTATGAAGATAATTCATCATGCATGAAATGATATAGCAAATAGGATGACATGCATAATGAAAAATGGACGTCTGCAGGATGATCTAAGTGCGGAAGTTATCATCGCACATGCGGAATTTATCATCGCATCACAGTAAAGCAAATAAGTAGCAGACGACCATCAAGTTTAGGTGTTACAACTCAAAGAACCAAATGTTTTAAAAGGCAAGAGTTGTAAGCACGAGGCAAAATATAATGCAACCGCCCATATGAACCCGCTTGAAGACTATTAACTCATACGCTTCTCCCCCTTTTGTCAGTAAGGACCAAAAAGGTTTGAAGACATAGAGCATCTACTTGTCCTCATGAGTAGGTGAAGCAGTAGAGTTGTCGTTGTTGTTTGGCGGTGCAAACGAACATGGTGCAGTGTTGATGCATGCAGTAGTAGGAGGTGGTGAAGTAGCATCATCTTCGTCATCGATCACTCTAGCATTGACAGTTGCCGCGGAGGAAGAATATTCAGAGTCTTCAAGAGATGGAGTGCGACGTAGGACAACAGTCCATGGAGGAGTGGAGTCAAACTGGAATCTTTCATTGAAGCCATCATCTTGAAGATCTGCTTCAGCACTAAGCAGAGTTAAGCTCTTCCATGATCGCCGGCAAGTTTCATGAGCAACAAAGGCATTCTTGGTGGCAAGATTACGAATGCGATTGACATCCACCAAGAGGCTTTGCATCTGTCTTTTGAGCCAAAAGTGATGTTTATCCTTTTTCTGATGAAGGGCCACAAGAAGTTCTCGGTCATTGAGAACGCGAGAACGCTTCCGAGGCCTTTGGGCAATGGTGCTTTCAGTGGCTTCAGTAGGTGCTCGATGAGGCAGACGAGTATTTCTAGCCAATGGATAGATTCGTGTTGCTGCTTGAACACCTTCAATGGGTTGAGTGAAGCTTTGGTGCTTGGCATTCTGAAGACAAAGAGGCTTCTTGGCAGGGTCAGAGTATATGGCTTCAACTGACATATCAACCTCTGGTAAAAAGATCAGATGATTGCGAGCAGATGGTTGATAGTTGACAGATGAGTGTCGCTTGATGAGGCGCATGACCCATTGAGCATAAAACTTCAGACCAAACAGATCAGATCCAGAAGCAGCAAGTTGCCTGATGAAGAAATCATGTGCATTGAAGTTGATGCCATTGAGGATGTAAAAGACCAATGTCTTCATGGATCCTTCAAGTTTTGCAGCTGATGAATGTCCTTTGATCGGCCATAGAGTCTGCTTGATGATATGATATATAGTGCGTGGTAGATACTCAAGGTCATCAACAAAGAACTCCGTTGGATATTCAGCATCACGTGGCAAAGGCTTCATCATGCTCAACATCTGGCTCATATTGGGTTCAGCCTTAAGGAAGATGCTCTCCAGTGCATTGCGGTGGTTTTGACAACCAGGTTCATATAGCTCTCCGAGAGTGGATAGGCCTGTAAGATCAATGATGTCAAGAGCTTTGGCTTCATGATGAACATTTCCTGTCATCCACTCGAGAACCCAGGTCTTGATATCTCTGTTGTAGCCGCGAATGTGTAGAGTATCATAGAATTGAAGCAATAGATCTTCATTCCAATGTTCTTTGTCTGTGACAAAGCTGAGCAGACCAGCATCACGAAAACAATCAAGTGCTTCTTCTAAGCACGGCAGTCCAGCAATGGCTTCAGTGTCGAGGCGCATATGAGGGAAAATGCGACCTTGATCATACATAACGCAGGAGTAATAGCTTCTCTGCTGATAGCTCCAGAACCGATATGATGATATCCTTGGCTTGGAGTAAGGGTTCTTGGCGCTGTCAAAGAAGGTATTGTGGCTTTTGAAGCCATTAGCATTGAAGGACCCTGGTGAGTTTGCAGTACCTGGAAACCTTGGCAGTCTTGGCTTGGGCTTCTGTACCTGAGGCCTATGCTCAACATGATAATCAAATTGAGGTCCAGAGGCAGTAGGCGGAGGTACCAGAATGGGCCATCGAACAGTGGTTAGCTGACCATGGCTGTATGCTTGCTCAACTGTATGGGGCCTTGGTGGCGGAACTGGAGCAGGGGCAACAGCTGAGGCTTCAGGCTGCACAATAGGTGCTTCAGGAGCAGTTGCCTCATTAGCTTCAGGTGCAGTGGCCTCATTAGCTTCAGGCACACTGGTTGGTTCAAGCTCCACATTAGCGTCAGCCATGACAACGTCATCGGCTTCATTGTCGTTGGTGGTGGCAGCTTCAACATTTTCAACCTCCTCTTGATGAACAGGAGGGTCGGGCACTGGCACTTTCACATCAGGAACAGCTTCTTCAGTAACTGGGGAAGTAGGGACACGTACGTCTTCTTAATTCTCTTCGGCTGATGCAGCCGGAATGTCTTTAGCAGCTTGGGCTTCAGACATGGAGACATTCACAGTTGGAGTGGGTTCGGAAAATACTTGACGTGCAACAGGTTGGCGTTGCACTTCTCCTTCTGGAACGCTCGACAGAGGGACTTGAGGCCTTTGTCCTTTGCTAAGCCTGTGAAATGCTGGCAACGCCTTTGGAGATGGAGTTGGCTGGGCCTCAAAGTCTTCATCTTCTTCTTGAACGGGTGGTGTAGCTTGTTGTTGTTGTTGGGGAGTACTGGAGGAGTCTTGTTGCTGTGGGTGATCAGCCCACGATGCATCCTGAGCAATTGGCGTCAGAGGACGACCGATGCTGATGAGTTCGCTGTTCGTAAGAACAGGCGATGATACCACGTTGTGTTCGATCCGAGGAAGAACTTCATCATCTTCAACATTGACATGATGACCAATGTCTTCAGCAGCGGTGGGTTCAGCTGCTGGTATATCTTCAGCTTCATGAGCCTCTGTGGAAGAAGGCTCATGAACTATCATCCTTCTTTCTTGATGTTCTGACGCAGGGCGAACCACTGAAATGGGTCCAACAACTAAGGGCTCTGTGGGAGCAGCCCTAGACTTCTTGGTCTTGCGCTTCTTCTTGGAGGGAGCTGCATCAGAGGCATCGGTATTCTTCCTCTTTCTGGCTTCAGCCTCAGCAGCCCTCGTCTTCTTCTGTTTTGAAGCGGTTGTGGTGACCTTTGGCTTCGATCCAGTCATGCTGCTTGGGAAGATAATGCGAGGGGCTTCTTGGCTTGAAGGTGTAGGCTGGTCAGCAGGAAGCTTCTTCTTTTTCTTTGCAGCCATCCTGGGGTCAATGCCAGCACGGCCAAGTGACTTGCGCTTCTCAGCCTCATTGTAGGCAAGCACACACTTATCAGCCAAATTCTTCATGCGTTCACGAGAGCCTTGAGCTTCTTGGCGCTTCTTCAAAAAAGCTTCTTTAAGCTCATGCAGCATGACCTTGAAGTTTCTGACGTCTTGAACACTGAGCTTCGCCACATGCTTCTTGAATTGAGCCTTCTCATAATCAATTTTGTTCTTCAGCTCAACGATGCGCTGAGCAAGAGCTAGCTCAGAAGCAATGGCGCCATTGAAAGAGACGCTGAGGCCAATGGGAAGCTGCAAATCTTCAAAGCTTAGATTGGCGGTGTCGAACCACTCATCAATGAAGTTATGGATGATTGCCACATCAAAGAGAGGCAAGTTGTTGAAGATTTCTGCTTCTTCCTTGCTCTTTATCAGTTGCTCAAGGGCATCATCAGCAAGATCTTCATCACTGGACAGATCGATGGGTTCTTCGCACAGAATGGCGGCAGGAGTCAAGGGTTGATCAGTATGCCTGACAAGTTGCTTTTTCTTCTCCGTCTTCTTGGAGATGCGGGATTGATCTTCAGACTGCACACTGGCTTCAGGAGGTGCAGTGGCCAGTGGCTTCACACGAGAAGCTTTTGGAGGAGGAGCTCATGATGAAGCCTTAATCTTCTTTGGCTTCTGCGGCCTTGTAGGAGGAGCTGGGGCTTCATCAGAATCAGCATCATTGTCAGAATGATCCACTTTGGCACCTTGTACCAAGATGTAGGAGATGAGGCCATCAAGGTTTGCAAAGGGGCCAATTCTATTTTCTTCAGCTTCACGTGTTCCATCATTACGGGGAACAGAGGGACCAGGATTGAAGTCTAATCCCCGTGACTTCTTGTTTTCCTTTGTCGAAGCCTTTGCAAACTGGAAGTTGCGCTTGAAGAGATTGTCGTCACGACACCAGAGCAATGATGATGGGTCGGCTTCTTCAGGCTGTGGTCCACGGACCATGCAAGGATAGAAATCTTGTGCAATAGCTTCAGCTCTGTTTTTGGGTTGAAGACCTCGATAGAGAATATCGCCCCAAGGACTCTTGATTGCATTCTTCTCTGCATATTCCTTGGTTACGAACTTGTACTTGAACCACTCTTCAGCCCAATAGCGTCGAATCCATTGGATTCGTGTCTTGCGCTGATGATATGTCTCTTCAGGATCTGTCTTGTAGAGATCTGCTAGGTCATCAGGCAGATCTTTGGATGTTCCTTCTCGGCTCTGTCTGCCACCCTTCCTTGCTTATTTTTCTGCAGCCATGAACTTCAAACTGAATGGCTTCAATATGTTCAAAGGCTTCAGAGACTTTCGCTTGCTGGTCAAGCAGGAACTGGCTTCAGGAGAATTGATATGATGCTATAAGTATTCTGCAAACGAATGCAGACTATGAGAACCAAGGGATTCTCCCACGGACATGTACCTGTGACAGCATTAGAGATGCGAGGGAAGGGGAGGAGGTCATATGCATTCTCAGAAGATTTTGAAGATAAATCAGTTTGAAGACATTGACCTCATGATGTGAAGACATTCACTTATATGAGGTGAGTTGGTTCCAGATTTGTACCAATCCGTGAATAAGTACAAGTGAGGAATCAAACTAGATAGGAAATCTAAGTGAATAGACTAGGCATTATGAGATGCAGACAGAATAGATCTAACATTGAGTAGGTAGAAACCACTTTCAGTAAATACGATGAATCTATGAAGATAAAAAAGGTGGTAAAAATAGAGTTATAATTACCGCACGAAGAACTGCTAGATGGGATGAATAGGAGACCGAGCAGTTCAGCCCACCGTGCCCTAACTTGGCGACGGAGGACACCTACAGCGACGGCGGAGAGGACGATGTCCGCGGCCGGCGTGAGGACAGCGTCGGAGAAGTCGCGGCAGCTAAGCGCTTTGTCACCAGCGTCGTCAAGAGTTAGCGGTGGCGCTAGGGTTTTGACGAGGTGGAGAGGTGGAAGAAGGATTTCTTTACCGCAGGGGACACGTATTTATAAGTAGGTGTGCGGCACATCGCAATTACGCAGGTGCCCCTGTCTATTCACATCCGTGGGACACGTGGCAAGCATGCAACATACTCAGAGTTGTCCCACGTTCCCACGCCCGCCAGGCATGTTGGAGAGTTGTTTCGACTTCTCTGAATTTCAACAATAAGGATAAGTCATTTAAAACAAATTTAATGTTTGTCTCTTTGCCTTCTGCTGACTAGGACGCAGAGAAGACATTCAACAGTTTCAATAGAATGCATATGATTTGGACAGATAGAGTTTGAGATAGAAAGCATAGAGAGGTTAGGGTCCGATCACATTCACTTAGTTCAAAAGATTCAACTTGAAGACATAGCTATAAGTGAATGATGTAGAGGACAGAACACTAGTATATATATATATATGCAATCAAATCATCATAGCGCAGAAAATCATGAAGATAGATTGAAACTGAAGACAAACCAAATGCGAAGTCTTTGCAAAAGTAACGCCATGAGTGAAACACTTCAAACAGAGAAATTTGGTGGTGGCGTTACCCACCGTATAGGAAGTATTAGACCCAGACACGGCGCACAATTATCGTGGCGCTCCAAAGTCAAATTCCATGTTAATGTATTCACACTCAGAGTGTAAATCTTCATTGATTGAAGATATACATTACTTTGTGTGTTGCACATCTAAGTCATCAACATGCATAAGTGTTAGGATGTGTGCTTGATCACAGGACATTAGAGGATTCCAAGATATTTAGCTCACACCGTAACTTGCAAAACCTTTTCTCATCCAAGGGCTTTGTGAAGATATCTGCAAGTTGCTTTTCAGTGTTGACGTGAATGATATCGATATCTTTCTTCATGACATGATCTCTAAGAAAGTGATGACGAATTTCAATGTGCTTTGTCTTTGAGTGTTGGACTGGATTGTTGGCTATCTTGATGGCACTCTCGTTATCGCAGAAGAGAGGTACTTGTTTCAGGTTGATGCCATAATCCTTGAGAGTTTGCTTCATCCATAGAAGCTAAGCACAACAGGATCCAGCAGCAATGTATTTAGATTCAGCAGTTGAGAGTGATACACAATTCTGCTTCTTTGAAGACCAACAGACAAGTGATCGACCAAGAAAATGACATGTGCCTGATGTAGACTTGCGATCCACCTTGTCACCAGCATAATCAGCATCCGAGAATCCAACCAAATCAAATTTTGAGCCCTTGGGATACCATAATCCGAGTGTTGGGGTGTAAGCCAAATATCGAAGAATTCGCTTCACAACTAAGTGATGTGATTCCTTTGGTGCCGCTTGGAATCGAGCACACATGCAAACACTAAGCATAATATCTGGCCTAGATGCACATAGATAAAGTAAAGAACCAATCATGGAGCGGTATACCTTTTGATCGAACTCTTTACCATTGTCGTCGGGACCAACGTGGTGTTTGGCTGGCATTGGCGTCGTATAACCTTTGCAGTTTTCCATTCCAAACTTCTTCAGACAATCTTTGAGGTATTTTTCTTGAGATATGAAGATGCCATTGCTTTGCTGACGAATTTGAAGACCAATGAAGAACTTCAGTTCTCCCATCATGTGTCTTCGTGAAGAGTGTGGGATCGAGGGATCCTGGTATAACGCCCTCGATGCGGCTATAGCTCCCACGTGTCGAGGCACGACTTAGAGGCATAACCGCATTGAAAGCAATGTCGCAAGTTGGGCAATCATTGCAACATCCCATGTAATATATAATAAGAGGGGGAGATAACATAGTTGGCTTACACTCGCCATGTCACATCAGAGTACATAAATAACATCCATCAAACAAACACTCATGGCCCGACTACGGCGCCAAAAATAGAAAAGACCCCCCAACATGCGACAAGGTCCTGAATCGATAACCCCAACTAGGCACCACTACTGATCATCTGGAAAGGACACGTAGTATCGCTGAGAGTCCTCGTCGAACTCCCACCTGAGCTCGTAATCGTCAACTGGAGCAGTATCACCTGGACCTGCATCTGGAGTTGTAGTATCTGTGAGCCACAGGGACTCAGCAATCTCACACCCACGCGATCAAAACTATTTAAGCTCATAGGAATGGATAAGGCAAATATATGTGGAGCTGCAGCAAGCGACTAGCATATGTGGTGGCTAACTTATACGCAAAAGAGAGCGAGAAGAGAAGGCGAAGCACGAGCGAGAAGCTAAAGGAACATCCTGCGCAAGCATAACTCCAACACCGTGTCCACTTCCCGGACTCCGCCGAGAAGGGGCCCTC